>NW_020312020.1:210886-215431 GCF_003144115.1 Tilletiopsis washingtonensis
CGGATGTCCCTATCACGCGTCTCTGCGCTCTGTCACGCCACCTACTTTCCTCAACGTCCACCTCACGAGCCTGCCATCTTTCGCTGTACTTCTATCGCCTTCCACCCTTGCCTCACTCTGTTGCATCTCGAGAACGTGCATCCCGCTTCACAGACTGCCCGGCCGGGCTGAGGATGTTCATGGTCTGACACTCGTGGCATATTTTTCGTGATGAGGGCCAAGAGAGAAGTGGGAGTCGTGAGAAGAATACAGGGGCCTCGCGTGAGGGACGTGAAGATACACACGCGGGCGTGTGAGCAACGCCTTGATGTATGCACCGCCGCAGCCTCAGAAGGCCGAGCGATTCGAGCCTCGCACCTCGAATTGCCTGTCAGATCGGCGACATCGTCAGCAAGGGGCGTGGACAGCCATGACTTTGCATGGCGCGCATTGGTGCGGTGGGTGGGCGAGTGGGGGATTCAACGCACCGCTTGACGAAGTAGACTTGCAACGAGCAGACGCCAACGAGCATGAAGCCCTGCAGAATGCTCCACCACTTGACGCGCGAATTGGTCGATTCGGCAGCTGTGCCACCCCACCCCCCACAAGGTGTCAGCGTCCCAGTCGCCCACACTCTCTGCCGGGGGGTCACGAGCGGCAGCGTAGGGGAGAGCGCAGGAGCACAACTCACTGTTGCGATGCACCCTCTCGCGAATGACGAGGTATTCCTGTTCATCCTTGATGGCCTGCAGACTCGCTGCCAAATCTCTGATTTCTCGCTCAATGGGCAGCATCTCGCCATCGTCGGGCACGTAGATGATGCCGTGCACGTTGAAGCTGCTTTCTCTGTCAGCCTCCTCTCTCGCACCTGACAGAGGGGGGGGGGGGGGGTTGAGGGGAGGCGAGAGCACTCACGAAACAGTCTTGTCGGACACGGTGCTAAACTCATTGCTGAAGCAGTACGTGTACTTGCCGGCTTGTGAGGCAGTGAAGGAGTACGTGCCTGTGTCCTTGTGGTGCAGCTCGAAGAGGCGCGCAGAGAGAGGATCATCAAGCCAGGCATCGACGTCGAGATGGCCGCCGCCGCCTACTTGGAAGGTCAGCGTCATCTGAGAGGAAGCCGAGGGAGTAAGCAAGAGTGGAGAAAAGAGGCCGGGCTGGTCAAGCGACGAGAAGGGAGCGAAGGCGGAGCAAGGAGGCCCGCCTGAATGCGCGAGGGGCAGGTATGCGCGCAAGCATCGCAGCTGCTCGAATTGCAGAGGCAAGCCGTCGACAGGCTCTTGCAGCTGCCGCGCTCGTCTCACTCGAGCTACGGCCTTGGCTTGGCCTTGGCTTGGCCTTGGCTTGGCCTTGTTCTGACCGTTGTCCAACTGGCAGCCAGGACAGCACAGTCTGGACGAGGGGGAGCGTCCGCAAAGCGCGCACGCCCTCGCTTCGTTGGCCGTGCCCAGTGCCGTTCATGTGCTCTGCCTCTTGCTTCCTGTACGTTGCCCCGAGCTCCTATGATTCAAGCTGCGCTGGCACGCAAGCGAAAGGCGCCGTCTCTCCCGCTGGTGCCTCCGTTCGGCACCATGCCGCCGCACACGGACGGACGCTGCGCCATGTTTCTTGCTGCCCCCCTCTCTCTCTCTGGCCATCAACTCGTGCACATGCACGCTCCGCTCTGCCGCGCCTCGCACGTGCAGCCCACACGCACCTGATCGCCGGGGTTGAGGTCTTCAAAGAAGCACTCCTTTGCACTGGGCTGCAGCTCGATCATGTGCGCCGTCGCCGCGCACACGGCGAGCGCGAGCAGGGCGCCGAGCAGGCCGAGCAGCGAGATGCGGCGCGCCATTTGCTGAGGGCGCGCGAGAGAGCGAGGAGATGGGAGAGGCTAGGTGGACGGATGGATGGATGCGAGAAGCGCGGCGCGCGCGGCGTGCACGGGCGTCGCGCGGCAGCAGCAGCGGAGGCGCGCGAGAGGGCGAGGTCACGTGCGATGCACACGCCAGCGGCAGGCGAGGCAGGCTGCGTCTGGGAAATGACAGCGCACGGCTTGGTGGCGCGGCCGTGGCGGCGGCGGCGTCGAAGGCGCTCACTTCAGCAGCGCTGCTGACCTGGACGCGGACGAGGCGAGCGGTCGCGGCGCCCCTCTGCTCCTCCACCACCCCCACCCCTCACTCACGCATCACACACACACCATGTCTGCAGCCGACGCATCCAACGACCCGCTTGCCGGCACGGTGCGTCTGCCTCCTCTCGCTCCCCGCTGCACCGCACCTGCCAGTGCTGCCCGCCTGCGCCGCGGGCCCAAGGGAAGAGCAGAGGGCTGCAGGGAGCCTCTGTCGCCTCGCACGCTGCCTGGGCGCGCACGCCCCGCAACGCAACGCCGTGCCCCCTGGGCGTGAGCCTCACAGTGCCTGCACTGCTTGGCTGTCTCGCCATGGCAAGGCAGTGGCCTCTGAGCAGTTGGGCGAGCAGTCAAGCAGGGCAGGCTATGCGGCAGTAGCACCCCTGCTCCTCTGCTTCTGCAGCGCGCTGGCCAGAGCCACCGACTTGGAGACCATGGTCTACCCCTGACTTCCTTGTTGCGCCCGCCTTGCCCTACTGACGCTGGTGATGCGCACATACTCGCAGGGCGCCACAGAAGAAGGCGGCGAGCCCGACCCGCAGTTTGAGCCCGTGCACAAGCTCGACACGCAGGTCGAGACCAAGACGCACGAGGAGGACGAGGAGGTGCTGTTCAAGATGTGAGTCGCCCATTGTTGCGCGCAAGTGCGGCGTCCCTTGCGCCCCGTTACCCGCGCAGAAGGCCGGGAAACGAGGACGGCAAGGTGACGCCAAGGGGGCGGGGGGAAGGGGAAATGTCCAAGAAGCGGCAGCAGGACTGGGCGTGGTGAGGTGGAGCAATGACCTAGCAGAGCTGCTTCTCTCCGAGCCGACAAGTCGCTTTGCAGACTCGAAGAGAAGCAGGAACAGCTCGCTGTGGCCCAGCTTCTCTTTCGTTGGTGCCTCTCGCAGCTCTCTCCAGTCGTCGTCTCCATCATCAAGGGTGGGACTCGAAGCGGAGGCGGGTTGCCGCTGCACATGCTTGCCCCCCTTATTCTCTTCTCCTCCCCTCTTTCTCACCCCCCACCTCGACCTTGGCGCAGGCGCGCAAAGCTCTTCCGCTTCGACAAGGAGGCAAAGGAGTGGAAGGAGCGCGGCACGGGCGATGTGCGTCTGCTGGCGCACAAGCAGAGCTCCAAGGTGCGCCTCGTCATGCGTCGTGACAAGACGCTCAAGGTGTGCGCGAACCACTATGGTGAGTGCTTCGTGGAACGCGAGAAAGGTGGTGAAAGAAAGAGAAACTTGGGAGGGCGGAGGAGCAGCAGAGGGCTCGGTAGGGCCAAGAGGGGGGGGGGAGGGGAAGATTCAGAGAAGAACGAGGCAAGCCGCAGGCAGCTGTTAGCTACATGCGGGCGCGTGTGGGGCTCGCGCACCCAGGTCAGCCCTCGTTTGCTTGCGAGACTCGCGCCTTGCGCAAGGTGCTCGCTTGTGCGCGTCGCAATGGGGGACAGCTGCTTCTCTCCCAGTTTATTTCTTGAAACGCGGCTCTAAGCTGACCTTGTTTCTCTCCCCGTGCTCGCGCCCGCACAGTCACGTCGGACATGAAGCTCTCGCCCAACGTGGGCTCGGATCGTTCGTGGGTGTACAACGTGGCGGCAGATGTGGCCGATGGCGAGCCGACGGCCGAGACGCTTGCCATTCGCTTTGCCAACTCGGACAGTGAGTGTTTCTTCGACACGTCTCTAGGGCAGATGCGGCCGGGGGGGGGGGGGGGGGGGGGGGGGGGGGGGGCAAGAGGGTCGAGAGTGTAGGACAGGGAGGAAGTAGGAGGGAAGCAGAGAGAGTATGCAACTCGGGCTCGGCGACGATGTGCGCGACGCGCAGCTCTGTCGGTTCGGGGGCAGCTCGTCACGACCATCGAGGCGGCTGGAAGAGCGGGTCGGGCCGCAGCAGCCATTGGGGGCCTGCCGTTTTTCTTGCAATTGCTGATGGCAGCCTCGCTCTCCCAGACGCACAGCAGTTCAAGACGTCCTTCGAAGAGGCACAAGCCACCAACGCAAAGGCCAAGGGCGGCGCCGTGTCCGAGGCCGATGCGCCTCCCGCCGCTGGCGGAGCGACGTCGGAGGCCGCGGCCTCGTCGAGCAAGCCTGCTGCTGCCGCTGCCGAGGAGAAGAAGGAGGCGCAGACCGAGGCGCCGGCGGCGACGGAGGAGAAGCACCATGAAGAGGAGAAGAAGGAGCAGCAGGAAATCAAGAAGGACGCCCAGGAGGCTGCAAAGGAGGCTTAGAGAGAGCGCCAGTGAAAGGCTGCGGCGTGCTCTCGCGGGCCCCCTCCATGGCCGCGCGGGTTGCGGCTGGCCGCGCGCCCTCCCGATGCTCTCCGCTCTCCGCAACCCTGGCCTGCCATCTTGTTGCCTCTCTCTTCTCTTTTCCTCCACCTTGACGGGCAGAGACCCAACCAAATACTATACACACCTTTTTCCTTCATTCGTGCCTTTGCGTGCGTGTTCGTGCGGGGCACGCTTTTTGCAGAACACGG
>NW_020312020.1:216411-221919 GCF_003144115.1 Tilletiopsis washingtonensis
GGGGGGGCGAGAAGAGAGAGACGCACCACGCGAGCTGCATCCTTGACGGGATCGAGACGCCCATACCACACGCCCGCGCCGTTTGGAAAGTAGCAGATCATGTTTGCAGCGTAACGATGGCCTCCTGTTTGAAAGGGGCATGGGGGGGCAAGGGGCAGCGCGAGTTAATATGCATTGGGGGGGTCTGCCTGGACCACCACAAGCGGCAGAGAGAGAGAGAGAGGCACGCAGAGAGAGAGAGAACGCAGAGCGAGAGAGGGCAACACACGCACCGATGTGAGAGCAGTAGAACATGCCGAGCTTCTTTGGCTCCTGCTCGCCCCTCTCGCCTCTTGCGGCCGCCGCTCGGCGTCGCCACGCGCGCAGCTGCGGCGCGGCGGGCGCGGCCTCGTGGATGTAGCCCCAGCCTCGGCCTTCGTAAGCTCCGTCTGCTGCGCGCGCAAGGCCTTGCGAGGTAGCAGCGTCGTCGTCGTCGGAGGGGGAGGAGGAAGAGGAAGAGGGGAAAGAGGAAGAGGGCAGGGCAAAGTCGCCGCGCTCATCGACCTCCCAGCCGGCGGCCTCGGCGACGTGGCGGAGATGCTCGGAGAGGAGAGAGGCGGAAAGATGACAGCGAACGTCGCGCTGTGGGAAATAAAACACTTGAGTGAGGTTCCAAGCAGCATGGCTGAGGCGTGCAATGCAACGCCAAGCAGGTAACCCACGACGCGCGCGCGCGCGCCTGGGACGCACCTTTTTGTGTGAGCCTGCGTGAGTGATCGAGAAAGTGGTCAGTCGATGTTGGGAATGGCCACAAGGGGGGAGTGGGGGGGAAAGAATGCAACGTACAGAGCAACACGACGGCCGTGTAAGGCAACACCATCCTCGCCACGCCTGCCTGCTGCGGCGGCTTGAGCGCCTGCGTCTCGCCCGCGAGCCACGGCGCCGCCGCGGCGACGTTGTGCGGCGTCAGCGGCGACAGGGCCGTCCAGTGCGGGAAGAGCATGACGCTCGTCTGTCCGCCTTGCTCGTGCAGCGCCAGCGCACTCGAGGCCGTCAAGACTCTGCGTGTGTGGTGCGCGGCGCGCCATACTCCCTCGATGCACGCCTGCTGCTGCTCCTGCTGCTGCTGCGGCGCCGAGGCAGGCGTGGCAGCAGCCGTGGGCAGCGCCTGCAGCGCGCGCAGCACGGCGCCCGCCTCCGTCGCCTCGCCGGCGGCGTCGTGCGCCCAGTCGCGCTGGCCGCTGGCGACGAGGATGTGTGTGCCAAAGGGCGTCGTCGAGCCGAGCATGGTGCTCTGCATGTCGACGTCTTGCCGTGCCCATGCGCGCAGCAGCGCGGCAGGATGGTCGATGTGGGGCGCGTCGGAGGAGAATGAGGGAGCGTCGGAGCTGCCAGAGGATGATGAGTGCAGGTACAAAGGGAAAAGACGAGGAGACGACACACCATGTGCTGCAGGCGACTCCCGCACGCTGCAATGCCGCAAGCACAGCGGGCGCCGGCGGAGGCGCCGCGGCGGACGCCATAGCCAAGGCGGGCGCCGTGATGCCAAGTCTGGCTGCGTGCAAAGGCGAGGCGGCGGCAGCGAGTGCAGGCGCTGCTGGAGAGACGTGACGCTGGGTGGGCGACGTTGCTGCTGGCCTGCTTGAGACTTGCGAAGGCGGCGCTTGGAGGTGGAGAAGCAGGGCGCAGCGGCCAGCCGGCGGGAAGAGACGTCAATCTAGATGTGCGCGCCAGAAGCTCAGGCGGCGGCTCGGAAGTCGGGCTCAGGCGGCGCGGCTCGTGCGGGGTGCTGACACATGCCGAGCTCTGCCTGGCTTGCCTTGTCTCCCCTGCCCCATCTCCGTCCACGCCGCCT
Organism: Tilletiopsis washingtonensis; assembly: GCF_003144115.1. Classification (NCBI taxonomy): domain Eukaryota; kingdom Fungi; phylum Basidiomycota; class Exobasidiomycetes; order Entylomatales; genus Tilletiopsis; species Tilletiopsis washingtonensis. The sequence goes on from NW_020312020.1 coordinate 218,246, forward strand.
CGTCGCCGTGCCTCCTTAGTCTCCTCGTTGCCACGGGCCTGCCATGCGAGTCTCGTCGCCCCTGCTGCGCACGGCGCTGCCCGCGCCGCTGCGGCCGCTCTCTCGCGCCTCGCTCGCTCCGCCTCCACATGCCCCCGCCGCCCCGCACCGCCTGGCGTCGCGCCTGACGCCCAGTGCCTACACCGGCACGCGCCGCCACGCCGAGGCACCCGCTGACGACGAGGCGCCCGCGCCCACGGCCGACCTCACCACCACCGATCCGCTCGAGCACTATCTCGCCGCCGTGGCGCGGGGCGAGGTGCGCAGAGACGAGGAGCAGATTCGCGTCATGGCAAAGGTGCGTCGCGCGAAGAGAGGAGAGAGAGAGCGCAAGGCCGGCAGCTCATCGTTCCGTGCTGGCCTCTCTCTCTCGGCGCTGGGCAGCTGCGAGACCTGACGCGTCGGCTGAGCGACTATACGCCGCCCGCCCATCTGCTCTCCCATCTCTCGCGGCGCGCCGCTTCTCCTGCCTCCAGCACACCCTCTGCAGCGGCACGCGGCGGCGCAGTGGATGCGTCGCAGGTGCGCGAGCTCGTCGCCTATCTCTCCGAGGCACAGACGCTCGCCTCGCTCGACACGCCGCGCGGCATCCTCCTCACCGGGCCGCCGGGGCGCGGCAAGACAATGTGCCTCGACGCGTGGTACGAGGCGCTGCCGGTGCGCGGCAAGTTCAGGCGAGTTGGCGCTGGCGAGCAAGGGAGGCGCGGCGCCTCCCTCGAGTCTCGTGCCAATGCTGGGCGCTGACACACACACGCCCGGTGCCGCAACAGGAGACATTATCATCACTTGCTCCTCACCATCTATCGCCTCATCTGGGCCGAAGCCGAACGCAGACGACAGCTGCGCAACACTGCCGTTCCCTTCCTGTCTTCCTCGGCGAGCAGCGGCGACTCGACGTCCTCGGGGCCTCGCTCGCCTCAGCGCGGCACGGGGACCGTCTGGCAGCGCGCCTCGGCGGCCACGACGAGCGAGGCAGACGACACGTTGCGCTCCGGCACAGGTCAGCTGTGGAAGCGCGCACTGAAGGGCATGCCGTTCTACAGGCCAGACGCCATGAGTGGCAAAGGCGGCAATGCGGGGAGTGATCTGGACGAGCCACTGCCGCCGGGCGCTCCGCTGCAGGACGGACAGGGCACGGAGAGGAGCTTGGCGCTGCATGGTGCGTTTGCCTTCTTCCCCAAGTCGGCAGCTGCGAAAGCGGGCGGAGGGTGGTGAGGCTGATGCCGTTTGCCCTCTTCTGCGGAACTTCTAGCCGCCGCCACTCTCTTTCTGCAGCACGGCCACGTGCTTCTCTTCGACGAGCTGCAGCTCGTCGACGTCACGTCGGCCTCGCTGCTGCGCCAGATTCTCACGGCCTACTGGTTCCTCGGCGGCGTCCTCGTCGGCTCCTCGAACCGCCTGCCCGAGGATCTCTTTGCCAACCACGTGCAGCGCCGCGCGCTCACCGAGTTTCTCATGGCGCTGCGAGAGCGCTGCGAAGTCGTCGAGATGGGCGGCCAGAGGGACTGGAGACGAAAAGGAGAGGAGGAGGAGGAGGAGGAGGAGGAGAAGGGCGAGATGTACTTCGTACAAGGGGAGAAAGGCTTTGAAGAGGCGTGCGAGAAGTTGGTCGCTGGCAGAGAGGGTGAGTGCCGGCTGGCCGGGGGGGCGGGGGGGGCGGCTGACTTTCGCCGAACTGATGCTTTCTTGCGTTGTGCGGCCCAGGCAAGGCAGCCTCAGTGACGGTGTACGGTCGGCGCGTCTTGATTCCGCTGTCCTACGCCGCTCGCGGCTCCGCGGCGCCCGTGTGTCGCTTCACCTTTGCGCAGCTGTGCGACGTGCCTCTGGGGCCAGCCGACTACCTGACGCTGGCGTCTTCCTACCGCACCTTCATCCTCGACGACGTGCCGCAGCTGCCGCTCTCGCACAAGAACCAGGCGCGGCGCCTCATCACGCTCCTCGATGCGCTCTACGAGGCCGGCTGTGCGCTCCTCGTGCGCGCCGCCGCGCCGCCCGACGGCCTCTTCTTTCCAAACGAACGCCGCGAGGCGGGAGAAGGCGCGCTGGAACTCCTCGACTCGCAGAGCATGATGCAGAGCGAAACGATGAGCGAGGCACTGCAAGACACCGAGGAAGGCTTCCGCCCAAACGTCGGACGCTACAGAGAGGAGCAGGAGACGCAGGCGCAGTCCGACGCTGCCGCCGCCGCCGCCGCCGCAACCGCCAGCGCAACAGCAGCAGCGCAGGGAGAAGAGCAGGCCAAGCCGCAGAGGCGCAGAATGCCGGGCGAGGAGAGCGAGAAGAGCGAGCGACGGCGAAAGGAGGGCAGGAATGAGGGCTTCATGAGTCTGGCTATCTTCAGCGGTGAGCAGCATGGCAAGGGGGGGGGGGGGGTTTCCAGCCCCCGCCCCCCCCACCCCTCTTTCTCCCCACCCCTCCCACCTTGCTCACTTCTCACCTCCGCGCCGCGCATCACCCACCAGGCGAAGATGAACGCTTTTCCTTCCAGCGTGCCGTTTCGCGTCTTCACGAGGTGCGTGTCCCCCCCCCCCCCATCTTCCTTCGCTCACCTCCCCTCTCGGGGCGCAGATGTCGCGGCCAACGTGGCGCACGCGCCCCTGGCGGCCCTTTCTCGATGTGGAAATGTCGCAGTGGGGCTCGGGCGCCGACGCGGCGCTGCGCATGCCCCTCTCGAAAGTGCCGCTGCCGCCGACGCCGCACGCGCACCGCGAGGCGAACCAGTTTGGCATGGCCGAGTTCGGCGATGAGGCCAGTTTCGCCGTGCGTAGCCTTAGCTTGACATCCCCTCCCCCTCCCCCCCTCTCCTGTGCTGCAGAGGCTGCAGGACATTCGCTGACGCGTGCACTTGCGGCGCATGAAACACAGGGCCCAACGACGCCCCTCGGCGCCACAGTCTTTGAGCCCGAGCCGCCAAACTCGCCGGCAAAGCGCAGGGCCAGCCAGGATGGCGCGCCGGTGCTCTCGGCCGTGCACGCGTGGGGCATGGCCGAGTGGGGGCCCAAGGCGGGCCGCTGGGGCAGAGGCGCAAGGGCAGAGGAGGAGCAAGAGGAGGAGAGAGAGGAAGAGACGCCGAGAGAGAGGAGACGCAGGTTGAGCGAGCAGAGGAGGAGACAAGAAGGAGCCGAGTAAACACACACACGATGGGGGGTGGGGGTGGGAGGGGGTTCGACGTGGGTGCAGAGAGCGCGAAGGATGGAGATGCGAGCAGATGGAATACTCCGACTAGAAGCAATGGCACATGACAGCAAAGCGTGACGTAAGGGTGACGTGAGCTCAACAGCCAGAAGGTCAAAGACATGAGGGGGCCAAGGCGTGATGAGAGAAGCGTGGAGCATCGTGACACCAGGGTTGGAGGGGGAGGGGGGTATGCGAGTCTGTGTGCGGCAAGAAGTAAGGGTGGGACAAGGGCTCGGGGCGCGCAAGCAGACGTGGAGCGGGGCGGGGGGGCTGAGCGGCTGTCGATGGTGAAGACCTCGAGCCGCCCCCCCCCCCCCTCTTCCCTCCAACGAAGAGGCGCTGCGAGGCTGGGCGAGCTTGCGAGCGCAGCCCTTTAAGAGCGGGAGGGAGGGGGGCAAAAGCCAGGGGGCGGAGGGCGCGGGGCTAGAGTTCGAGCGTGTAGGCACTTGGAAAGACGA
>NW_020312020.1:221934-412297 GCF_003144115.1 Tilletiopsis washingtonensis
GGGGGGGGGGGATCGTTTGCGTCAGTCACTCTCCTTCCTTCTCTCGCATCTTTCTGCCCATTCCTCGCTTCGTTTCGCAACGCCGCCTCTCTTTTTACCCTCGGGGGAGGGGGAGGGGGGGCAGCTCAAGAAAACGCGCAAGGAAAAACCACACTCACTTCCTCCACCACGGCCTTGCGCAGCAGCTCGGCGACAAACTTCTCCACCTTGCCGACGTTGAGCAACGTGTGCTTGTCTGCCTGGCCCACGCTGGACTCGAGGGTGAGCGCGGGCAGCAGGCGCTCGCCCAGCGTCTGCGGCGGCCCGTTGGTGGTGTGTGCGTTGATGGCGGCGAACGTCGTCGATGAGGGCGTGTGACGATGTCTTGTCGCGAAGGGGGGTGTTGAGAGGAGAGGCGGCGAGGCATCGATGTCGTCGAGTCTCTCGTCTCCTTCTTGCTCGACGTCCTCCGACGAAGAGTGAGCCTGCAGTTCCTCATCGCTCATCGCCTCCGTCAAGCACAGATGCAGTCTTCGCCCCTCCTGCGTCTCCTCAAACGCCACGACGGCACCCGCGCGCAGCTCCAGGCTCGTCAGTGTGATGTCGAGCGGCAGCTCGAGAAACGCCGGGGCCGGATGGTTGATGAGCAGCGCGGTGCGCAGCGTGAGGCGCAGCGAAGTGCTGAGCCAGCGCAGCAAGAGGTGCAGCTGCAGAGAAGGCAGCGCGCTCTCGCAAGGCGCAGGCGAGAGCTCGAGAGGAGGAGAGAGGGAGAAATGCCGCGCTTGCTGCTGCTGCTGCTGTTGGTGTTGCGGCGGTGCTTGGGCGGGAGTCGCGGCAGCTCGGTCAAAGTAGCCCAAGGCGCCCGGAGGAGGCGTGTGCAGCGGCGTGTTGGGCCCCAAGGCCGCCACGCCGAGGCCGGCACGCGGCATGCTCCAGCCGGGCGTCTGCGCCGAGGGCGCTGGAGTGGGCAGGCCATGCCGAGGGAACTGAGAGGCGAGCAGCGAGTCGCCGCCCCACTCGCTGCCTCCAGCTGCGCCGCCGCCGAAGCCGATGCCCGCCTCGCTGCCCGAATGCATGCGCTGCAGTCTGCCCTCTGCCTGTTGGCGATAGCTCCGCACCTGTGCCGCGGCGGCGCCGCCGGCAAAGGGCAGCGCGGCCTCTGCGAACTTTGCCAGCTTGTCTCTGGCGCTGGCCTGGTGTGCTCCCTTTGCCTCTGTCTGGCGCGTCGTCGTGCCTTGTGCGCCGCCTGCTGCGCCCGCCATGCCTGCCGCGGCGCTCTCGCCAAACTCGCGCCACACATCGCCCACGCCCACGACGTCGACGCACGGCGCCTCTGCGCCAAAGTCGAGCGCGGTGAGCGTGATGGGGCCGAGGAAGGAGGGCCGTGGCGCAGAGGCCAAGGCGCGGTTGAGCGAGGTGAGCAGCGAAGAGGCCAGCGCCTCGTCGGGCGGCCAGGCGAGCTCGAGCGACATGGTTGCGCGGCCGCCGCAGGAGAGGGGCGGGAGGTGGAGGTGGCAAGGGAGAGAGGCGCGTGCGGGCGGGAAGCGCATAGGAAGCGCAGCCGCGAGGCGGCGGCGGCGCGCATTGAGTTGGGCGCGGCAAGGCTTCTTCTTGCCGCTGTCGCGCGCCGATCTCTCTCGACTTCTCTACCACCACGCCCCCAGCCATGCCCGACACCCTCACGCTCCCCTCGCCCGCCGACTTCCACGTGCATCTGCGCGCCGCGCCGCAGACGGCGCTGCTCGCGCCCCACGTGCTGGCCGGCGGCATGCACCTGGCATACGTCATGCCCAACCTCTCGCCGCCCCTCACGCTGCCGCAGCACACCGTCGCCTATCTCGCCCACCTGCGTGCCCTGGCTCCGGAGATCGACATCCGCGGCACCTTGTTTCTTTCGCCTGCTCTCACGCCGCAGCTCATCCGCGAGGCGGCACAGGCTGGCATTGCTGGCGTCAAGTCGTACCCGCGCGGCGTCACCACGGGCTCCGAGGGCGGCATTGAGAGCTACGAAGTGTACTACGACGTCTTCGAGGCGATGCAGCAGCACGGCCTCGTGCTCAATCTGCATGGCGAAGTGCCGAGTGATGCCAGCAAGGTGAGCTCTGTCTGTGGGTCGCTCTGCCCCCCCTCCTCTCGCTGAGCCTCCTCCTCCGCCCAGAACATCTCCGTCCTCACCGCCGAAGCGACGTTTCTGCGGCACCTCGTCGCGCTGCACGCGCGCTTTCCGCGCCTGCGCATCGTGCTCGAGCACGCCACGACGCGCGCCGCCGTCGAGTGCGTCAAGGCGCTCGGCGACACGGTCGGCTGCACCATTACGCCCCACCACCTGGACCTCACCGTCGACGACTGGGCAGGCCGGCCCGTCAACTTCTGCAAGCCCGTCGCCAAGCATCCCGATGATCGCGAGGCGCTCAGAGACGTGATTCGCAGCGGTGAGTGCTGCGCAAGACCGGGGGGGGGGGGGTTGGGTTAGCGCCCGAAAGCGCAACGACGAGCGCTTGCGACTTGGCTGGCGCAGCTTTCATTCGTTGTTTGCTCACTCATCTCCCTCTCTCTCTCTCTTCACGCCCGTCAGGCCACCCGCGCTTCTTCCTCGGCTCCGACTCTGCGCCGCATCCTCTGGCGGCCAAGCTGCCCTCTGCCGTGTCGCACGGCGCCTCTGCGCTGGCGGCGCACGCCTGTGCCGCGGGCATCTACACGTCGCCCATCCTGCTGCCGCTCTGCGCCACGCTGCTCGAGAGCTTTGGCGCCCTCGAGCAGCTCGCCGGCTACGTCAGCACGCACGGCAGGGCGTTCTACGGCATGCCGGCGCCGCAGGGAAAGGACGTCACGCTGGTGCGCCGCAAGAGCACGGTGCCGATGAGCTATGTGCTCGAGCAACATCAGCACCTCCCGCAAGGCGCGCCGGAGAAATGCGAGGTGGTGCCGTTCTGGGCGGGGAGGGAATTGGAATGGAGCCTGGAGCCGTAAACAGAAAGGGGCCAAGAAGAGGGGGGGGAAAGAGAAGCGGAAGCAAATCGCAATAGATGAGTTTCTCACTCGCAAGAGTAGATCAGAAGCGGCGTGGCATTGCGGAACGGGGGCAAAGGCGGGCATGTAAGGCGCGTAGAGAAACGTGAGGAGCACATGTGAGAATGCCGAGACTGGAGAGAGGTGGGGGGATGTACGGGTGGAGGCTCAGGGCGCGGGATGCAGGGGGAAATGGTGCGGGTTGCAAGGCCCCCGAAGAGCCAGAGGCGAGCGAGGGAGAGCTAAGAAGGGGGGCAGAGCGGGCCCTCAGAGTTTGCGAGCCCAAATCTTGAGGCCCTCCTCGCTCAGGTCCGCCCTGATGCTCTCGCGATCGATGTGGGCCTGCTCGAGACTTAGCTTGAGCGCCTTGCTCTTCTCCTCTGCGGCGTGCGCATGCTGGGGCGTGTGGACCTCGACAAAGTCTTCTTCTTCTGCCTGCTCTTGCAGCTCCGAGGCAGGCACGATTTCCTCGCCCGCCTCATCCACGTCGTGCACCACCGTGCGGCGCGGCGAACGACCGCGCGAGCGGCGCGATGCATGCGAGGTGGAAGACGTGGCGGAAAGAGTGGGGCTCGAGGGAGCATGCGTGGGCCAGAGGCCGGAAATGAGAAGCTCGCCGCCCGAGGCAGAAAGGTGAATGTCGAGCTCGGAGACGCGCAGCGAGGAGGGCGGTGGGTGAGGGTAGCTGAAGAGCAGCGTCTCTGCGGTTGCCGCTTCTGCCTGAGGCTGCGGCTCGGACGAAGTGGCAGGCGTCATGGCGACGTCGGCGTCGGCGTTGGCGCTGGCCTGCTGCTGTTGCTGCTGTTGCTCCGTCGAGTAGGTGGCGAGCTCAGCCTGCGTCGAGGGCTCGGCGACGTCGATCTCGATTGCGTCCGCTGTGCTGTTGCCCGCCGTCGGCTGCACCTGCGGCTGCGAGACGTCCACCTCGATTGGGTCCGCCTCCGCCGCCTCGGGTGCGGCGCAAGTCTCGACGGCAGGAGCACTCGCTGCCGTGGTGGGCGTGGTTGAAGCCTGCGGCTGCGGCTGCTTCTCGACGTGTGCCTGCTCCTCGTCGTGGTGCTTGAAGCCGAAGAATTGCCCGAAGAGGCCGAGCGCCTGCTCCATCAGTTGCTGCGGGTCGAACTCGATCTCGAGTGCCTCTCGCCGCTGCTGCTGCTGAGCCGCGGCCGCACGACGCCTGGCCTCGACCTCCTGCTGCTGCTGCTGCTGCTGCTGTTGCTGCTGCAGACGGTGCATGTGCGCCTTGCGGGCAGCCACATACTGTGCCTGTTGGCGCTGCGCCGCTGCTTCGCGTGCCCGACGAGCGACTTCGAGGGAGCGTTGATGTGCTGCGATGGCGGCGTCACGGCGCTGCATCTCCTGCCGTGCTTGCGTTTCTGCCTGTGCCTGAGCTCTGGCGTGCGCCGCAAGCAAGGCGTCACGGAGGTGCTGCGCGACCGCTCGCTGCTGAGCCTCGTGCATCGCCGCACGCTTGGCATGCTCGTAGGCGGCCGCCTGCCGACGTGCGTGGGCCTCGTATGCAGCTTGCTGTTGCAACACGCGCTGGCGCTCTTGCTCGCGCTCGCGACGACGCGCTGCCTGCTCGAAGTCGACGAAGGCGGCGGCGGCGTGCGCGCACGAGAAGGGCGACGCCTGCTGTATTACGTACGAGTCGAGAGCGCGAGGAGCGACGAAGGAGCTGAAGTCGACGTCGGACGCGGAACGACAGCGAGAGGAGGAGCTCGGAGCGCCGGCGTGCAGCGAGGAGGCGGGGTAGAGGTAGAAGGCCATGTTGCTGGACTTGAGTTGAGCAGGTGTGAGGTGTGTGGGTAGGCTGGTGAGGCAGGAGGTGTTTGGATGGCGGATGAGCAGGAAGAGCACGTCGACCTCTCGCTCTTTGTACGTCGTCCCCTCCCGCCTCGCACCCCAGGGTGCGCACTGCCCTGGGCGCAGTAGAGCCATGCCACGGCCGTACGCGGCGCTGCTCAAGGGTGCGCGCAGCTTCCAGAAGCGCCACGGCGCAGCGGAAGCGCGTGGGGCACGCGTGGGAAGCGCCGCGAAGCTGCGAGAAGCGTCGAGCGCCGCCGGCCGGCAGCGCCGCGCCGCCGCGCGCCCCAAGAAGCCGCAAGCCACAAGCAGCTCAGCAGGCGTGCGCTTCCCCACACCGCGGAGCTCGCTGCAGCTCTCAGCCGGCTAGGCGGGCCGAGGGCGCCACATCGCCTCACATCCACAGGCGTCCAGTGCCTTCTCCCAGCTGCGCCAGCGCCGAATCGTCGTTGCGGCAACCACGCACCGCACGGAGATACCGGCATGCTATCGCCGGCCTCTCACACTGACTGCTATGGCGCCACGTCCGTGCGTTCTACCGTGACGCGCAGCCGAGTCTGAGTCGCTGCGCCAGTCCGACCTCGGCACGCTGTCGCCCAGAGCCATCGCCGACGCGCTGGTGCGGCCACCGCGAGGCCCATTCGCAAGGCGGGAGTCCGAGATGAGAAAGACCGCCAGAGGCTGCGGTGACAGCCTTCAGCGAGCATACCACACGCGCCGCGATCGCCTCATCGACCTCCACGGGCGGTTCATGAACGAACCTGGAGCGCCACGACACAACTGGCACGGAGGGAGAGGAGGCCGAGCCGCTCAAGAGGCGCCCGGCCGTCCGTCGCTAGACTGAGCTTGAGCCTCGTCTCCGCTTGCCCTTCATCTCGTGTCACCGAGCGTGCTGCGCTCGTGTCAAGCTCTTGCATGGCGTCACTAGGATGGCATTACACGACTCCCACTGTCTCGCTCTTTTCCGCCCCCGCGCTCACTGCGCGCCTCCGTCGTAGATGATAGTGACCGCGCCCTCGACGCTGCCTCCGCTCAGCAGCAGCGCACGCAGGTTCTTGGGGCCATCCGTCAAGCCCATGTCCTGCGCCAGCCCATCTCGCATCAGCTCCCACTCTCTCTCTCTCTCTTCAGCGCGCACGGATGGGAGAGAGAGCGCGCGAACTCACCTGCATCTGCGCCAGCTGATCCGCATAGCGCTCCTCCGGCGGACGCGAGTCGGCAGGCCGTGCAGGCGCACTGCCTCCGGCACCCGCTCCCGCGCCAAAGCCTGCGCCGAATGCAGCGAAGGGATTCGGCGGCGCTGCTCCTCCCGCGCCTCCAGCGCCTGCACCCGCGCCGCCCTCGGGTGCGCCGAAGAGTTGACGCAGGCTGAAGATCGGGGGGCATGAGCACGATCGCTCACTCCTCATACGACGTGAAGGGAGGAAGAGGACAAACTCACAAGGCTGGGTCCATCATGCCGCCTGCGCCCGCACCTCCAGCTCCTCCAAGTCCCGCAAAGGGGTTCGGCGGCGCCTGTCCTGTCTGCGCTGCCCCTTGACCTTCACCACCCTGCTGAGCTGCTCCGCCAAACGCACCCGCCGGCGGCCACTGAGGCTGTCCGCCCGCTGCGCCGAACATGCCCGCCCCGCCGGCGCCGCCGAACATGCCGGCTCCGCGGCCGCCGGGACCGCCCATCATCTGCGCCATTTGCGCCGCGCGCTGCATGGCTGCGGGGTCCGTGAGCATGTCGATGAAGCCGGGACTGCGAAGCATCTCGCGCGCGCCGGGCAGGTTGGCGAGCTCGGGGTGCGAGGCGATGATCTGGTCGATGACTTCTGGGCGTCTGCGAGGAAGGAGCGTAAGACTAGGTGGACGCGTACGACACACGGGCGCGAGAGAGGCACGCACGAAAGCACTTGGCGCATCTGAGCGCGCACTTCGGGGTCGTTCATCATGTTCATCATGGCGTTGGGATCGGAGAGGTTCATGCCTGAGTCAACCCATCGTCGTGTCAGCTCCGACTTGCCGCAGCGCGCGCAGCTCACGCGCACTCACCAGAGCCAGCAAGCATCTGATTCTGCGCTGCAGTGAGCTGAGGCCCGGCGTAATCTGCGCGGTTGAGAGCCGAGAGGCTGGGGTCACGACGGGGCATCAGCAGCGGCACAGCGTGGCCTTCCCTGCCTCCCGTCACTCACGGGTTGTTGGCGAACTGCTGACCGGCGCCAATCTGGCCAAAGTTGGCCGGCACGCCCGCCGCTGCATTCTGCGGCGTCGAGCTAGGCTGACCCGCGGCGCCGGTAGAAGGATTGCCAGTGACGGGTGCAGAACGAGAGGCACTGCGGACCATGTGGATGGTATGCCCGTTGACGAGCTTGTAGAACGCCAGCGTCTCGTCGTCCTTGAGCACCTTGCCAGAGTAGATCAGGCGCTGACTGTGTTGAGATGGGAGTCAGGCGGTGCGCGAGAGAGGGGAGTGCACAGCACGCCAGTGGCGGTCGCTCGCTGCAGCATGGCAACGCTTCCCATGCCTGCGACTCGGCGCTGCGCAAGCGCTAGACCTTGCCTGGCCTGAACTCTGAGCCTAGCAGTGCCGAGCCGCTGGCACTGCTGGGTCCGCATGTGCACGGGCCGCTGCGCCCACTTGGAGGCCAAGCGCCACCAGATGAGATGTTCCGCTGCGTGCGTGGCGTGCAGCAGGCACCTCCACTCGCCGTGCGCCAAGGCCAGCGGGCGTTGCTGTTGCCGGTCGCGCACGCTGCACCGATCTCGGCGCTGGAATTGCTCGCAGCGCACTCACCTCTCGGCAGTCACATCGCTCTTCTCCTGCTGGATGCGCTCCTTGAGCTGGCGCACCGTGGCGTCGGCGGCGATGGTGATGTGCAGGCGCAGCTCCGAGGGCCCCTTGATCTGCACCGTCAGCTGGGGCGCGGCGTCGTCCGAGGGGGAGGCGGCGGCCGACATGCTGGGTGTGAGGCGGTGTGCGTGTGAGGAGGCGTGAGCAGAGGTGAGGAGAGGCGAGGAGAGCGAGAGGGTGGATGTGGAGTGGAGATGAGCTCGCCGAGGCGGCACGGCGCGTAAGCCGGCGAGCGGCGCAGCGGCGCCACGCCAGCCAGCGGCACGTCAAGGCGCAGCAGCGCGGCTCGCCGAGGCCGTGCGCCGTTCACGCTCCGCTCACCGGCCCTGCTGACGCTCCCTTGTCGCCCACCAACGCGTCCTCTTGTCCTCCAGCACCATCGACAAGGACAACGTTGTCTCCCGTCCAATGCACGCCTCGAGACTCCTGAGCCAGTCGTCGAGTCGCACGGCTGGCTGAGCAGGCGCCGCATCCGCCATCGCGACGGCGGCGGCGGCGCTCCGGCGCTTTGCCAGCACCACAGCCTCGTGGTGCGGCATCTCCCGCCAACGCCTCTCCGTGCCCGATTGCAGCCGATAGCTGGACTTCCTTTGGCCACGCTATTCGGTCGCACATCGCAGCTAGATGCGCGTGCTCACAGCGCAGCTCGTCGACTGCGGCAGCGGCAAATGGCAACAGCACTCAAGCTGCACCTGCAAAGGAGGCCCTGCTGGCGCGGCGGCGCACCCGCGTCCCCCCAACGCACCTCGGCCTCACGTTCTTTGTCCACGCGGGCTCGCCGTCGTAGCGAGGAGTTCAATGGCCAGCAGTCGAGTTCGCATGACACGACCTCGACACCCTCTCACAGGTGGCATCTTTGTGTGTCAGCGCTGTGCGTCCCCTGTCGAGAGCTAAGTATAGCGACACTTGACGGCCAGGGGTGATACGGGCGCCTCCGGCCAAGTGAGCATGAAGTGGGCACTTGCTGCGCCATTGCGATGAGCATCTCGCGCCCCGAACTCGCTCGTCGGGTGGGATCGAAGAGAACAGGAGGTGCTTAAGCTCGCCGGCCGTCGCAGTCCAAGCCCGTGCGCAGCCTCACGCTGCATCCTCATGCTGGTGAGTAAGAGAGTGTAGTGCTCGCAGCCCGCACCGCGGCCTCACCGCCTCGCGTCCCACTGCCCATGGCTGCGAGCGGCACCCTTGAGGCGAATCGCCAAGGGAACGCCGCCTCGGCCGCCTGCTCTCCCGACGCTCAAGCTCTGCACGCCGGCAGCGGCGGCCAGCCCGCGATCTCGCTGACCGACGGTCGGCACGGTCGCGCCCCTGAGTGGCTTTGCAAGGTTTCGCACGCCGGGTGCTGCCGGCGCACGAAGGACCTAGATCCTCAGGGGTGACTTCCAGGTGACGCCGCCAGAGCTAGAGAGCACCCTGCTTTTCCAGGCTCGTCCTCTTCATCAGGCACATCGTATGGGCACGGCTCCTAGCTCGCTCGTCCATCACAGCCCTCCGTCTCTTCCAGCCACCTCAGGTCCACCCGCGGCAGCGTCAGCACCGCCTTTCCTCGGCCGGGAACGCTGTCGAGATGAAGGTCGCCGAGGTGGCCGAGTCGAGGCGAGCCGCCAACCTCGGGCGCAGAGCGGCGACTTGAGAAGCACCTCATAAGCACGAGACGGCACGAATACTTCCGCCCTTCCCCCACATCCACTTCATCCTTGCGCCCGCACACCGTCCAGGCTCGGCTCCTGTTCCCGGCTCGCAACTCGACGGACTGGCTTCGTTCGTTCGCACTCGCCTGCCACGGGCAGAGAAAAGGAGTGGATCCTCGAACTGCTCCCGCATCCGGCGCTTCGGATCCAGTGCGCCGTGCGACGGTGCCACTTCTGCTCCTGAGGAAGCCGCTCGCTCGTTCCCGCACAGCACTCGCTCCAGTCCCGCACTTCGGCACGCATGGCGTAGCAGCAGCAGCAGTGCAGGAGATCTCAAGGTCGCACGCCGGCACTATGTCGATCCGCAAGGGCAGCATCTCGGCGCCCAGCTCGCCCAAGCAGCTCACCTCTGCCAGCTCGATGCCCGAACTGTCATTCGCAGGGCTCGCCCCTCTCCCTCCTCCCTCTGCTGCCGGGCGCTTCGGCCAGCGTAATGCTGCCTCGCTGAGCGGCCATGGAGCATTCTCACCACACCACGACCCGCATCCACAGCAGCAGCACCAAGCGACGTTCGCCAAGCCCGCTCTCGCTGCTCTGCGCATACCTCGGCGCTCAAGGCTCTCCGAGTCTGCGCTGCCCACGCTGCACGAGCCCGGCGCACTCTCCGCGCTGCACATGCCCACGGGCGTTGGCGCAGCGCCAGCAACGCCAAGCAAGTCGCCTCGCTTTCGCTTCTCGCTCCGTACACTCTCGCAGCGCGTCGCACGCCGGCAGAGCGGGCTACCGCAGCTTGACATGCTCAACGCTGCGCAGAACGGCAGCAGCATGCCTAGCTCGCCACTCTTCAGCCCGCCAGTCTCGCCCTCGCCTCGGCGTGCCACGTTCCGCAAGGGCACGCTTCGCATCTCGCGCGAACAGCAGCGCAGCAGCACGGCGCCTCTTGCGCTGCCGCTCTCGGAGCGTTCCTCGAGCGATGTCTTCTCGCAGAGCAACTGCTCTACGCCTCGCGTCTCGGAAGCGACGCACGCCACGCACGCCTCTTCCTTCCTCGACATGGGCGTCGGCAAGGGCGAGCTTTTGTGGGCGGAAGAGAACGCAGAAGCGCAGTACTGTCGCAGTGCGTACGGCGCTTCGAGCTCCAGACCGTCGACTGCCTCTTCGACTTCACGCACCAAGCGTCTGCTCAACAAGTGGCTGCCACGCACGAGCTCTGATCGCTCTGCAGAGGACTTTGCCGCGCAGACGCTCCCTGCGCTGCCGGGCAGCTCGAGGCCGAGTCTGCCATGGACTGCGCAGACGGCACAGCAGATGAGTAGCCTCTTCGGCGGCAGCGGTGGTAAGGCACGCTCGGCGTCGGTGGAGCGTAGCACGCAAGAGCATGCTTCGCCGATTCCTCGCGGAAGGACCGTCGATTCGCAGGACGTCTTCTGGCGCACCGGCCCACGGCAGTCGAGCGGCTCTCGCGGCCGAGCATCAGCCTCGCAGCTCCTGACGGACGCTGCTGCTCTGGAGAGTCGCACCGCCTCCTCATCGCCAACGCAGCCACGCATCTCCCTCTCGATCTCGCGCTCGCTCCGCCGCCGCAAGCCCAAGCGCATGCCTAGTTCCGAGAGCTCCTCGGAGTCTTCCTCGTCCCGCGCTTTCGGCAACGTGGTCCGCCGTTCGCCCTTCGAGCTGCGCATGCCATTGCCTCGAACACCAGCTGCTTCACTACCGCCGCTGCCGTCGCTGCCCACCAGTCCGTCTGCGTCTGCAGTTCCTTCGCCCGCGAGACCTGTTGCGCCATTCATCGAGACGACACGTCCCGCGATCCATCCTTGGTCCACAGCCAGCCGCACGTCGTGCGCGAGTCCAGCGCAGACAAGCACGAGCATCTCGATGCTCAGCTGCGCGCCATCCTCGTCCAGCTCAGTCGACAGCGACAGCATTGACGCCGTGCCTCTGCGCATGCTCAGTCCAACGCCGGACTTCTCAGCCGGTCAACCACTCCTCCTCTCGCCACTCTCGCTTTCTGCCTCGCGCGTCTCATTACTTCAGCCGCGACGTTCAGGCGAGTACGACTCGCCGCCTTCATCTCCGCGCGAGGCGACGTTACGAGCATCAAGCGAGCTACAACGCGCAGCCAGTGTCGGCACGTCATCCTTCGCCTCTGCTCCGTACGGCATCGACTGCGCCTCGACACGTTCTTCAGCTGCGCTAGATCCGTTCGCATACGCCACGTACGCCTCCAGCTGCGCCGCTGCAGACGGAGCTGTGGGAGAGCAGGAACGCAAGGAGATGTTGATGAGCACGCTGCCGGCGGCAGAGAGCTCGGATGAGGAGGAACTGGGATCGCTGGCGGACTTCAGGACGCAGCACACGTGGCATAGCGCTAGAGAGGTACAGGGCTCGCGATGAGCATGGCTTGCGGCTCGAAAGAGCAAGGGAATGTAACGTGCTTTCGGCTGCTACTCCAGAGTGATGCAGTCTCTGCGATGAACAGAGGCAGGTAGGCGGCAGAGGAGAAGCAGCTGGGCCCTTCGGGGCTCACATGCATGGCGCGACCGCGACGGGCGCGTTGCGAAGAGCAGATGAGCTGCTTTTGCGCCGGCAGCGAGAAGAATGAGCGGCCCCCGCAGATACTTGCTCAGCTTAAAAAGCTTCTCCGCAGGTCGGTTCAGATCAAGCCTTCGGATCAGATGGAGGCGCACGTCGGCGCCGGAGGTAACGGCCTGCCGTCCCCTCGCGAGCGGCGCGTCGGAGAGGGCGCACGGCCAAGTCGACGTCGGAGTCACAGCCGAGCTTGCCCCTTGTCATCCCTCTTGATCAGCGGGCATACGCTTTTCGGGCCTGTCGGAGCAACGGCAGCCCCTGCGGACCCGAGGAGGACGAGAAGTCCGAGATCCCCAGCGTGCCAAGAGCTGCACGCTGCACGTCGCTGCACGCTAGGCGCGCGGAGAGCGCGGGGAAGTCTGTGGATGCTGCCTGTGCGAGGGTGACGCGCCTCTCCTCCCTCTTGACGCTGACGGCGCAACGCGGCCAAGGGTGCTCGCTGTACCCTACACTTCAAGCCGCCGGCGCTGTCAGCGGCACAGGGCGCCCAGTCGGCGGCTCGCAAGCATCCGCAGGCCGGAGGCGGCTCGGAGATCTTGCTCCCGCCGGCGCATGCAAAGCTCGGGTACCGCCGCTGCCGCATGCCCCGCACTCGGCCGCACGCCCGCAAATAGCACCGCGACCGGGCCTCGCCGGCCCTCTCCAGCGTCGCAGCTGGCAGCACAGCAGCACACATAGCATGTTCAGGCTCGAGCTCGGTCACCTACGCAAGCAAAGTTCAGCGAGAAAAGGGCCGTGCCAAGTCTTTGCCGTGCAGGTGTGGGGTTGTCCGTCCTTCTGCTCTCTGGCTGCTCGTCCCTCCACCATGCTCGCAGTCTGCCTCGACAAGGCCGCCACTAGCCCGTAGCTCACGTCAAGCACTGCGGCTAGCGCAAAGATCTCCGGCTCCCAGAGTATGCTTGACACGCTCTGCCATGGCCCTCGGCAGGCGCTACGGGCGGGTTCGAGGAATTCTCATTGGTGCAAACGGCATCGCAAGCGGCTTGACGCAGGCACAAGGCTACTCGCATTGCCATTCGGCCATGTCTCCTCTCGTCTGGGATCTCCGTGTCATGCAGCCTCCGTCGGCTCGGACATGTCCAGGCCCGAGCATGTACCGCCGGGGAGAGGCCTCTCCAGGCGTCCGTCTCGGCGCAGCGCACTCCAGTCCGTCGTAATTGAGGCAGGTGCAGCCTCTCGCTCGCGCAACTATAAGAAGGCCCCCGCTCGAAATGCTCAGCGACTCATCATCATCACCCTCGCCTCCGCCTCCCTCTCGCAATGGTCTTCAAAGCCGCCCTCACTCTCCTCTCGCTCGCCGCCTCGGCAACGCTCAGCAATGCCGTCAACTTTGGCGCCACCGGCTACGTCGATGTGGCCGTGTACGGCGGCACTCCCGACGGCAAGGCCGCTGGCATTCTGTATGGCGTGTAAGTCCTCGCACTCTCTGTGCTGCCAATCTGCGTCTCACCATTCCACCTTGCCAGGCCGAACCAGGTCGCGTACGACCCCAACACCGCACCCTCGTTCCCTGATAGCCTGGCCACCGACGCCGGCATCACCTACGTGCGCACCGGCGGCGCGCAGACGCCCTACCCGGGGTGGGGCATGCAAGCGAACCGTGGCAACTACCAGGGCTACGAGAAGCGCTTCGCCAGCTCGCTCGAGAACTACCGGTGAGCCGCCCTGCAGTATCTACACGGAGACGCTCGCTCATTCGCTTGTGTCTCAGCTCGGCGAGACGCTGGGGTGCTAAGGTCGTCCTGCTGCCGCACGACATCTGGGGCGGCGACGCCTACGCGGACCTGCAGAAGGGCGAGTGGCCCTGCGACAACGGCGACTGCTCCGAGTACGGCCGCTTCCTCGACCGTCTGATTGCCGACCTCAAGTCGAACAGCATGGTCGAGGGCCTGGCGATTGACATTTGGAACGAGCCTGGTGCGTAGGAACTGCCTCGCGCACGACGAAGCTGCGGCTCACCAGTCTGGTACCAGACGGATACGGCTTCTGGCCCCGCAGCCAGGACCAGTTCCACCAGATGTACAGCTTCTCCTTCAACAAGTTCCGCTCTGCCTTCCCGACGTCGAGCGGCGTGCTGCTGCAGGGTCCCGCGACCGAGCAGCCTCCGGGCGCCAACAACGGCTGGTGGCAGGCGCACGGCGCCTACCTGCAGAAGAACCCGTCGGTCATTCCCGACGTCTACTCCTACCACGCCCTCATCGGCCGCTACGCCGCCGACTGCGGCAACGACCCCGTGACGATGCAGCAGGACTTCGACGCGCTGCGCGGCAAGTACGGCCTGCCGATCCGCCCGGTGCAGATCAACGAGTTTGCGTACAAGGACGAGCAGACGCCCGGGTACTACGCATGGTTCATTTCTCGTCTGGAGCGCGTGGGCGTGTCGGGTCTGCGTGCCAACTGGGGCTCGCGCGTGGGCCTGCACAACGACCTGGCGCGCCTGCTGCTGCCGTCGAGCGACGGCAAGAGCTGGAGCAAGCTGGGCGAGTGGCACGTGGCGCAGTACTACCGCAAGACGCAGACGGGCAAGATCACGCTCGCGGGCGCCGCGGGCAGCAAGTGCTTCGACCTCTACGTCACGCAGGACCGCTCCGCGGGCCGCGTCAACATCCTGGCCGGCGTGCGCGGACAGGAGGGCCCCTATCCCATCAACGTCAAGAACGTGCGCAACATGCCGCAGTTTGCCAACCTCAACGCTCTCCGCGCCACGATCAAGGAGATTCCGTTCAACAACCTCGGCGCCGTGTCGGCGCCGACGATCCTGCAGAACGCCGCCTCGGTGCCCATCGACGGCAACGGCTGGGTCAACTTCAACCTCACGCTGAAGCTCGACTCGGCGTACACGATTGACCTCTTCGCCTGAGACACTGCTGCGCCGAGCTCACCTGTCCTGTGTTACCCACCCCTGCCCGCCGGCGTGCACTGATGCTGCGGCACGCCCTCGTCCCACTCTCTTTCGTCCGAATGACATCCTTGCACACTGTATGTTTCACTCTCTTGTGTGTCCAGTCGATTGTAAGCAGTGGAGTGGCGTGACGAGAAGGAGATGGTGGCAGGAAACATCGCTGTTCCTTCTGAGGCAGCCGTCTGCTTGGCCGCAGCGCACGGACTTTGTATGCGGTCCGACTCCCGCGGGGCTGATTTGTAATGCGCGCCGCGGCCGATTACAAATGACGTACCTCTGCAGCTCCACTTCTCGGCGCCTTCGCCTGCCCCGCTCATGTGGTCAGCTCCAGCTTCTGCACCACATCCTCTTCTCTTACCCATCACTCGCCATGAAGATCGTCTCGCGCCATCTAGAGCGCGACGGCTCCGGCGTCGTGTCGCTGATCCCGGAGGAAGAGTGCGTCCACTGCGCTGCGTCGGCACGTAGCCATGCCTCTGCGCAGTCCCGCTGACGCTGCTTCTCGCAGCGAGGACATGTACCACCTGCTCAACCTGCTCGAGCCAGGAGACCTCGTGCGCGCGCCAGCAGTGCGCCGTGTCGTCTCCGAGTCGAGCACCGGCTCGACGGACTCGAAGCGCGTGCGCCTCACGCTCACGCTGCGCGTCGAGAAGCTCGCCTTTGACGCCTCGGCCTCGTCGTCGGCGGCCATCGACCCCTCGGCGCCGCCATCGACGGCGCCGCAAGACACGAGCGCTGCGCTCGGCGGCTCGTCAGGGCAGGGTGCGACGCTGAGCATCTCGGGCCCCGTCGTCACCGAGAACCAACACGTGAAGCTCGGCGCCTTCCACACACTCGATGTGGAGTGCGGGCGGCAGATTGCCATCACGAAGGAGGCATGGGACAGTGTGCACTTGGAGAGACTGGGCGAAGCGGGGAATGCGGACAATCGGGCAGAGGTGGCGGCGATTGTGCTCGGCGAAGGTGAGTCGTAGAAAGTGATGCGTGGCGGGGTGTGTGGTGCTTCTGCTCGGCGTGCGCATCTGTCGACGGGCTCGCGCTGTCAGCGAGCTGACGTCCTGATTCTCCCAGGCACGGCGGTGGTGTGCCTCTTGACCTCTGCAATGACGCTCGTGCGGCAGCGCATCGACGTCTCGCTGCCGCGCAAGCACAAGTCGCTCTCTGCCTCGACGCACGAGAAGCAGCTGGCCAAGTTCCACGCGCAAGTCTACAGCGCCGTGCTGAAGCTGCTGGCACTGCCGGCGCTGCGCATGATTATCCTTGCCTCTCCCGGCTTCACGAAGGATGCGGTGTACAACTACCTCTTCGAGGAGGCAACACGGCAAGGCGAGAAGCTGCTGATGGGCAACGAAGTCAAGCGGCGCTTCCTCAAGGTGGCGTGCAACAGTCCGCACGTGCACTCGCTCATGGAGGTGCTGCGCAGTCCCGAGGTGCATGCGCAGCTGAAGGACACCAAGTTTGCGCGCGAGGGCCAGCTGCTCGACAAGTTTCAAAGGACGCTGGCGACAGACGAGCTGCGCGCCTGGTACGGCGAGGCACACGTGTTTCTGGCGGCGGCACGCGGCGCAATCGGCTCGCTGCTCATCTCCGATGGTCTCTTCCGCGCCGCCGACCCGGCACGGCGAAAGCGCTTTGTCAAGCTCGTCGAGGAGGTGCGGCAGGCGGGCGGCGAGGCAGCCATCTTCAGCGGCCTGCACGAGAGCGGCAAGACGCTCAATGGCCTCACGGGCATTGCTGCAATCCTGCGCTTCCCACTCGACGTCGAGGTGGCCGAAGAGGAGGAACGCCTCGAGCAGGAGCAGGAGAGGAAGAAGAAGGAGAACCAGCTGCTCGACGAGGGAGCACCGCTCGTGGCCAACCCGAACCGGTAGGCAGGCAGTGGCCCGGATACCCTGGAGGTACATGAGTGCGCTGCAGCATTGCAATGCCATCTCTGCCGCCTCTTGTCGATGGTATGCTAGCGAGCAGAAGCTTCAGAGCAATGCCGAGTCACTATGCATGAAGGGAGCGTCGAAAGGCTGACAGCGCCTCTGGGAGTCAGCCAATCCGGGCGTGCAGGTCCACGCTCTGACAAGTCGACGGGTCAGGACAGACTCTGTGCCTCAGGCCGGCCTCCAGCAATGGCGCTCGGACGCAGCGCTGCAGCTGGAAGGCATTCGGCAGGTCGCTCGTGGGGCCGCCCTTGCACGTGAGCCGACCCACTGCCCCGCCCCGGCTTGTGATTCTTGGGGTCGTCATCGGCCGTACCGCTTTCTCGGACGAGGCGGTTGCGGTCTCGTAAGATGACAGGCCCTGTATTCGCCGTCAACGTCCACCCGAGAAAGGGACTTGTGGGCGCGGTGAAACACATGCGATCCACTGTTCTGGCTTTGCGGCAGGGTCGGCGAGGAGCGGTGCAGGAGGGGGCCAAGCTGGGTGCAGTTTCTCCGTGGAGGCCGCTCGGCATGCAAAGTCCCGGACGTGGCGGCCGGTGCTCGGCACCGCCTGTTCCACACATTCCTAGGGAGACGTACCAAGAGTGCTTTGCTGGCAGGGTCGAACGGAGCGTGGATGCGACGGCATGAAGACAAGATGTTGGGCAGGGTGGTGCCAAGCGCGAACGGGACGAGCCGGGCGGCACGAGATGCCTCTCGCGCGCGCTCAACGCCCGGACAACGACGGCTGTGCATCCGTCCGTCTATCAAGAGGAGCGTTCTGCTGATGTCCTGCGCGAGCCAGCGCTGTGGACCGCACCTCGCGCTGGTCTTTCCTGCCCTGCGGCGGCCGCGGTGCAGGCGTGGCAGCACGTGCATGTGGCTGCGAGGCGAGAGTTGGACGTCGAATGCGCTGCCTCGAGGTCATGCAAACATGACTGCATTAGCCTGCGTTCATCGGACTCAGGCCGAAGAGGTCTGTGAGGGTGAGGCGCCGGCGGCTGCGGCACACGCTGGCGCCAGCGGTCGAGGTGCAGCCGCAGCCGCGCGGCGGCGGCCACGCGCGAAATGCCCTTTGAGCGCTGCGCCTCCTCCGCGCCGGCCGCCGTCTCGCGGTGAAGAAGCGGACAAATGCATGAGCGCGAGACGCTGGCACCTGGGCCGATGCGGACGCTCCGGCGGCGTGCATCGTAGGCTAGTGCGCGAGACGCAGTCCGAGGTCCGTCGGAGCGGGACAGATCAACTGACCACGTGCGGCGGCGG
Source organism: Tilletiopsis washingtonensis (assembly GCF_003144115.1). Classification (NCBI taxonomy): domain Eukaryota; kingdom Fungi; phylum Basidiomycota; class Exobasidiomycetes; order Entylomatales; genus Tilletiopsis; species Tilletiopsis washingtonensis. The sequence goes on from NW_020312020.1 coordinate 239,863, forward strand.
CGAGAGGTGCGGCGGCGCCTCAGGGGGTGGTGCGTGTCTCAGCGAGGCGTCGTACCACTCCATCGCTCCCAAGCATCAAGCATCTCAAGACATCTCGATTTGCTCTCCTGCGTGTGTGAGCTCGAGGATGGAAGGCGCAAGGCTCAGGCACTGGCAATCAGCTTAGGCGGCCGCATCTTGCTGCCTCCATCGCGCTGGCGCGCTCTGGCGCGGGCTGGCAGGCACTCGCTGCCGCATTAGGTTTGTTTGTGCAGGCCGCTGGCACCAGCTGTGCACGCCGTTGACTGCGAGAGGAGCGTGCTGCGGCTGAGATGCGGTGCTGCGGCGCGGCCGTTGTGCTCAGGGCCGCCGGCGAGCCCGTCGGAGGCCGACGACCGCTGGCGCGGCGAGCTGGTGCGGCGGCGTGGCGCGTGGCGCGAGGCAGCACAGCGGCCGTGCCGCGCTTTCTTCGCGCCGTGGGCACCCCCCGGCACAGCAAGCAGCGCAGCGCCGCAGCGGCTCGCCTTGCCCGCCATACCATGCCACACCACAGTGACGCTCCCTGCCGCTCGCTCACGCCGCACACGGTCAACATCTAGCCAGCCGGCCGCCCGGCCACCAAGCACCCTGCGCCACTTGCGCACCTCGCCACCCGTCCGCCCGCAGCACGGCCTTGCGAGGGCCCGGCACTGCGGCGGCGCTCGTCGTCCAAGCGAGCGGGCCAAGCGAGCAATCATGCACCTGTGCCGCTCTCTCGCACCTCTCGGCGATCAGCGCTGGCCCGAGGCATCGAGACGAGGAGGCGCTCGGCGGCATCGGCACAGGCAGGCGGCACCCTGCGCTGGCGCCTTGGCGGAGTATCGTCCATGTTCGTAGACACCGCCCTCGTGGGTCCTGCCTGCCGCTCCTTGCCGTCCGTTGTTGCCGAGCGAGGCGCCCGTCGACCGCACGCCGGCAGTGTCCCACTCCTGGGCAACCCTTCAACGGCCTGAGCCTGCGTTTGCGCTCGTCTGCTGCCTTTGTGCCCGCTTCCTCAAAAGCGCCACGGCCTGTCCAGCCACCGAGCTGCGCGGCTCCTCCTCTCCTTCCTTCCACCTCCGTCCCCCTCCCTTTCTCGGCCCCCTTCTCTTCTCTTTGCCGCGTTTTCTCGGGCTGGCTACCCCTAATACTCTCTTTTTACTCCGACGCGGCCCTCTACTCGTTTCGATAATTCTCGCACCTCTGGGCTCTGTGAGCCCCACCCATACGAGCCGGATCTCGTAGCGTGAGTGGGTGGACAGTGCAGGCGAAGTGCGGAGAGCGCAGAGCCGTGGCTGACCCCTCTGGCAGCCAACATTCCTTTCCTATCTCCTCGAGTTGATCTCGACGTCTCTCCGAGCCCCATTGGGCGCGCCTGCCCCTCCGGCACGGCGTCCCGATAGCTCGCCGAGGCGAGCGATGCTTATTTTGGCACGCTCAGTTCTCGTTATTTTTCTCTTCCTCGCGACGCTCGCACATGCCGCACCCGTGCCACTCGCGCGGGATGGCGGCGCACAGGTAGCGCAGGGCCGCGCCGCGCTGCTGCCGAGCACGGCGCAGGACGCTACTGCGGCAGGCGAGACGTCGTCTGCCGCCCGTGTGGGACGGCCGATGGTCCGCTGGGTGAGTAGCGTGCGGCAGCGCAGTGGTAGTGGTGCTGATGCGCCGGCTCTCAGCTCGTCGACCGTGCCTCTGCGACTGTCCCTGGCGTGGCAGCGCCCGGCGACACGACGGAGGCCGCGGGCGCCTCGCGCGTCCGCAGCACGTCCGGTGCTCCGCAGCACCGCGACGTGCCCATCCCCACACCCACGGCCATGGAGGATTTTTACTACTCCGGCGCGTTCGTAGCCGCACGCACTGAGTCTGCCCTGGTCGCAGACTCAGCCGCGCACGGCACCACAGACGCAGGCGCAGCTGCAGCGAGGCAAGACGATGCAGAGGCGGTTGTAGTCGCAGACGAGCGACGTCGGGGCATTGACCACGACCAGGCAGTGCGCACGGGTGACCGGTCCATGAAGAGCGGCGAGCGCGAACATGGACGGGCAGACTCGGCGCACAAGACATCAGGCAACAAGGTGGGTGGGAAGGCGGCCCCATGCGTCGTCGCAGCACTGACATGCTTGCCTCCTGCCAGGCACACCGAGAGGACCATGACACCAAGACCACGAAGCAGGCCAAGCACACCTCGGAGCACAAGCGTCTCAAGACCACGCAGAAGCCCGACGCCAGCGGTGCGAAGAAGCTCAAGTCGACGCAGAAGCACGGCTCGCGCTCGACCACGAAGCACGGCCATGCCTCGACCACCCGGCACGGCCATGCCTCGTCCACGAAGCACGGCCGCACCTCGTCGACCACGCACGCTCACACCACGTCGACGAAGCACGGCCACGCGACGGCATCGAAGCACCGGCCGCACGCTACGCACTCGAGCAGCAAGCACAGGCACGAGCCCACGCGTGCCAGCAAGAAGCACTCGAGCCACGCAAGCAGCAAGCACCGGCACACGAGCCACCGCTCGACGCACCGGCCCACGCACCACCACACGTCGACGACGCACCGGCACACGTCGCACCGCCACACGTCGACGCACCACTGGCACCGGCCGTCGCACACTTCGCACCGCACCTCGCACTCGAAGCACCGCCCGCGGCCCACGCGGTCCAGCAGCAGCGTGAGTGGCTCCTGCGCATCGTCTCGCGCTTACTGACGCCTCATTGATGCCCTGCAGCACGCGCACATCTCGTAAGTGTTCCGCCCGCGCCACAACTCTTCCTTGCTGATCTTCCCGCAGCACCACGCACAGCAGCCTCGCACCCGCCAAGACGACGCAGCCCACCGCATCGCACGCGCCCGCAAGCAAGCCGCACGCTCCGGCCGCCACCGTGACCAAGGCTGCGGCGAGCAGCGTGTCGAAGGCCAGCGCGCCCAAGGCTGCACCGAGCACGCGCCCGGCCAGCTCGACCGCCGGCGGAGCACAAGCACCGGCGCCATCGATCTCGAACGGCACGGGCATCGGCGCTGCAGGCGGCGAGCCGGGCAAGGGTGAGTCCCTCCCGACTATGCTGCCTGCTCCGAGCGCCCCGCCCGGCACGGTTCCCGCCGCGAATGGCGCGACCGGGCTCAGCTCAAAGGCGCCAGCGCCGAGCGCGCTGCCGTCGCAGAGCGCCGGGCTTCAGGGCGGCAACGCGCCCATCGCTCAAGGCCCTAGCCCTGTGCCGGCCCGGACTCCCGAGCCCGCGCCCGGGACGGGAGCACAGGCTGGACAGGCCGGCGGCACTGCTAGCTTGCCGGCTGCTGGCGGAGGAGCTCTTCCCGGCACCTCGGCCGGTCAGCAAGGCAGCGGAGCTACGCCGGGATCCAACCCCAGCGCAGCTTTGCCGCTCGCTGGCGCCGGTGTGCCGCCGAGCGCAAGCTCGCCGCAGCAGCCCGCACTGAGCGAGCCTGCCAGCGCGCCCAGCTCTCCGAAGGGCGCTCCCTCGATCCCGTCCGTTGGAGGCCTCCCGGGGCAGCCAACTGGCGGCGCGAGCAGCGGCACGACGTCTCCCGCTCAGGGCGCTCCACCTGCGGCCGGCGGTGGGACTCTTCCTCCGCCGGCTAGCGGGGCGGACTCCAGCGCTGCGCAGTCAAGCTCGAGCACGCCATCTGCGAACAACGGCGGCATGACGCAGCAACCATCTATGGGCCAGAGTTCGCAAGACGCGGGCCAGCTAGCGGGCACCGCGAACGAGCCCGCTGGCGCTGCGAGCAGCCCTTCACAGCAGTCGGGAGCAGGACAGCCGGACGGCGAGGCCAGCCCGACTGAGCCTCAGCCCGCAGGCACGCCCTCGCTTCCTGACCAGGAGCAGCCCAGTGATGGCCAGGCCGGCGAGACGCTCCCCGGCGATGGACAGGCCGGCGAGACGCCCCCCAGCGATGGCCAGACCGGCGAGACGCTCCCCAGCGATGGCCAGACCGGCGAGACGCTCCCCAGCGATGGCCAGGCCGGCGAGGGAACGCTGGGTGACTTGCCCGTGCTTCCGATCGACGCACCGAGCACGAGCAGCTCAGCAGACGGCGCCGAGGGCTTACAGAACGGCTCCGTGCCGGAGGACCAGAGCACTCCGGCCGTGGAAAGTGGCCAAAGTGCTGATGATGGCCTTGCAGACCCAACGGCGCCTGAAACTGCAGACGACGGAGCCGCCGCAATGAGCCAACAGGAAGGGGCGAGCGATCAGCTGCCCCTCGCGAGCGAGGGCGACAACACCAACGCGTCAACGGCGGATGAAAACGACGGCTCCATCGATCAGCAGCCCCTCGAAAGCGGCGACGAGCAGACGCCCTCGCAAAATCCGGCGGAGCAGGACCAGCCAATCGAAATCGGGCAGGAGGAGCCACTCGGCAGCACCGATGACGAGAGTGCTTCAACGACGTCCAGCGAGCAGCCAGAGAGCAGCCAGCAGTCTGATGGCGAAGACGGCCTGCAAATTGTCGACGGGGCGCCGAGCAGCAGCCTACCCGATCTCGCGAACCCAAGCAGCGGCTCGCCCGAGCTCGAGGGCGCAGATACAGACTCTCCCGAAGACGAGACGAGCTCAGAAGGTGACGATGAGCTTCCTCCCGCCGACACAAGTGGCGAGGAGCAGCCGCAAAGTGGTTCCCAGCTCGGTGACACAAGCAGCGAGCTGCCGGTCGATGGACAGCCGCCCACGTCCGAGCCAGACATGCAGGACGGCAGCCTCAGCGACGCAGAGGCTGCTGCCGAGGACGAGCCAAGCGCAGATGATGGCCTCACGTCAAGCGATCCACTCGAAATCGAAAGCGACGAGCCAGCCGAGACGCAGGAGGACGGCGACGGCCTCGGCGACATGCCAGCGGATGACGGCACGCTTGGAGACGATCAAACGCTGCCAAATGATTCGAGCAGCGCCACGGGGGAGGACGTGCAGGACCCCAACAGCGCGCTGTTGGACGGCGCGGACCTCAACGATGGCAGCACAACGCTAGCGGAAATCGACGGAGAGGACAGCACGACCTCGTCGGAAGTCGATGGCGATGACAGCGCGGCGCTCTCGGAGCCCGAAAGCGGCGCGCTTGATGGCACAAGCCTCGATGAGGGGGAGATCGAGCCGAGCGGATTGGACGACGATGGCGCGGCCCTTCCAGATGCAGGAGATGACAGCATCGATGGCGAGGCGCAGCTGGAAGGCGATGACAGCGCAGCAGACGAGGAGCCGCTCGATATCGACAGCTCAGATCAAGCCGATCTGCCGCAGGAGCCCGCTCCACTAGATGAGGGACAGCCCGATCTCGACACTTCGTCGGAGGACGTTCCAGACGACCAGCCAGAGCTTGTCGACCCGGATCTCGCGGCAATTGACGACGAGGAGGAGGGCCTCCTCGATGACGATGCGCCACTCGATGATGCTCAACCACTCGACGAGGATTTGGCGCCGGAAACAGAGGAGCAGCTTCCCGACATCGAAGCCGAGCCTACGGGCGCAGAAGACGACCTTCCCGTGGACGATGAGGACCTCAGTGATGATGAGGAGGCGCTCAGTGATGAGGAGGAGGACCCTGCCGAGGAAGAGCAGGCAGATGAGGAGCAGGGAGATGACGAGAGCGATGAGGAAGAGGAGTAGCGACGTAGCTTGCCCTCCCTCGCATTTGCTGCCTCGCCACGCCTCGCCACGCCAAGTCGCCGCTTCTTTGCCCAAGCCTTCAAGCCTCTCGCATCTCCACTCTCCTGCTACCAACGTGCTGCCTCATCTGATGCACTCGCTACGTCGCATCGCATCACTTGGCGCCCTTCATGCTGCTTGAACCCTCGCCTCGCCCGCGCCGCGCGTGCCTTCGCCTTCGCCTGCCCGTCTCAGCCGAGCTACCGCCTTCCGACCCGCTTCTGTTTTGCCTCACACACACCTACACCTCTCGCTCAACCTGTCTACAGCCTGTCGTCACTAATTTGCCTCTATCCGCCGCCGCACACTGGCCGCCTAGTCTTACACAGTCTCTCAACGTCTGCACCACACCTGGCGCGCTGCACTACTACATGCGCGTGCCACGTCGCTGCAATGCGAATCACTACCGCGTCTCTTTGAGACTTTGTCTCCTATTTTGCGCACAAATTGCGCACAACAGCTTGTCTGGATGAGGCGGGCCCGTGTGCGAAGGTCGTTCTCGAAACGCTGTGCGGTCGCGTTGAGAGCGGACCCGTGAGCGCACGGATGGGACGTGCGCGCCGCGTGGCGCCACGCACGCGGCCAGAGCCCGCAGCCTGGCGTGGACCGCAGCCGCCGTTTGCTGAAAAGCCGCCTTCTACAGCAGGCCGGAGCCAATCCGAGCGCAGCAGAAGATGATGCGCCACAATCTACTGAGCCGAAACCCGGGCTTGAATGAGGACGACTCAAATTTGAGGGCAGCGGCCGAGGCGCGCCACGACTACTAAAGGCTGCGCGCGCAGCGAGCCAGGCACGCTCCTTCCACCACCACCTCATCGCGCCACTCTCGTCCCCTTGCAGCTCCTCACCACGCCTTGAAGACTTTCCATCGTCTGCTTTCTCCTGAACATCAGCTCATCGTCGTACTCGAGCCATACGCGTCCGAGCCGCGCTTGACGCTCCACGGCCTCCGCCAACACTCTCGCCGCACGATGTCGACGAGCGAGAAGGCGCTGAGCAACGGTGCCAGCCTCCTCGAGATTACGCGCGCGCAAACACGCACCATCGAGACTCAGGCACGCAGCATCGAGTCCCAGGCACGCACCATCGAGTCTCTCGTGAAGAAGCACATCGAGACCAGCTCGGCAAGAGAGAGCGATCTGCTCCTGAAGAACCGCGAGCTGCGCAACAAGCTGCGCGAGCTGCGCGAGCTGCGCGAGCTGCGCGGTGAAGAAGCGCACGGGTGAGCTATCTCTGACCCTGTGACCCTCGCCTTGGCTCACGCTTTGAGCTCAGCACCACGTCGAGCCGCGAGCCACCCATTCCGGCGCACGATTCCTCAAGCGCTGCGCCGTGCTCTCACACGGGCACGAGCTGCGGTGGTAGCCACGGCCTGGAGGCGCCGACTCGCGAGGTGAGTAGGCTGCTGCTGTCAGCGATAAGACACGTGCATGCAGTTCCACAGCGCTGACTCCGCCGCCGATCCCTTGTCAAGGACGCAGCGAAGAAGCGCAAGCTCGCGACCAACGAGAGCCGCGAGGATGCGCCGAGCGCCGGCAGTGCGCAGCACGGCGCCTGCTCGTCATCGGCGCCCGACATAGCTTGCCCGCCCGTCCGTCGACTGGGCCCTCTCACGCCCACCAGCTCGCAGAGCACATCGCGCTCAGAGAAGATGCGTCAAGCGCTCGACGTCTTCGACACTTCCCGTGCGCAGAGCCCGGTCACGCCTGAGCTGCCTCGCCAGCAGAGGTGAGCCGCATTTCCTTGCCCAGCTTCGCGCCTGTACATACATGCTGACACTGTCGCCGCCGTCAGCGCGCTCCAGCCTATCCGTGCCGCTTCGCCCGTCTCCGAGGACAGCGGTGACAGCGAGCTGCGCATTCCAACGACCAAGGAGCTGCGCTCGCCGCCGCCCACCCGCGCCGCATCGCCTGTCCGTGCCGCATCACTTAATTCGGAGGACGAGTCGGAGCCCGAGCTCGTCGTCCCGCGCGCGCGCCCGCCCTACTACTGAGTCGTCAGCCACCCTGCTGCAGGCCTGGGCACTCGGCTTGGCCCCATCTTTCTACGCTCCTGTACTTCTAGCTCGTGTGACGGTCACGCTCCCAATTCATCTCTCTCGTGCGCCTGAGCATCGGTCGTCGCAGTGCTCATTCTCTCCCCCCTACTTTACCAGCTCCAACCTCCCCTCTCTCTCGCTCGTAGCATGCCAGACTCGCGGACTACCCACTGTTCTCATGCGTGCTCACGCGCGCCCGCATATGCTGAACTCTCCTCGATTCTCGCGACCAGTGACGGCGAGCTTCGCTCTCAATCGAGACAAAGCTGAGTGGAGAGGAATCTTCGTGGCATCGACCTCGCTTTTGCACACATTTGCCCCCCCCCCCCCATCCTGAGCACGCGAGGGCTGCGTGGCAGGCTGAGGGTCGGCCGACACCATCTTGTCGGTGGCGCTGCTGACGCATTGTCGCTACATAGCTTGAACAACACAGACTGCCTCGTAGAGAGGCTGAAACAGACTTTGTTGGCGATCTTTAAGAGCCCAGCGGCAGCTTCGTGATGCTACAACGAGCACGAGGCTCTCGCGCCTGCCTGGCGGGCACTTTACGCGAGACGCGCCGCGTCGCTCCTGAGCAACGGCGCGCCCAAGGCGGGGGGCCGCACGCCGCGCCGCGCGCCGCGCGCTGCGCACATCTCGGCTGCCCGTGTCGCACGCTGCTTGCCTCCGCACCACCACGCCACTCAGCGCCTGCCTGTGAGTTCACTTACTCCTTGACCTCGTACTGCCCCGTCTTTGACACCTTTCATCGGCAGCCGCTTCACTGTACGCACGCGGCCCACCACTCTCTCCAGTACTCGCGCTGTTCACCAAGATGGCATCGGTCTACGACGAACTGCTTCACAAGAACCAGCACCTCGAGGCGAGCGGCGAAAGTATGACTCAGACGATCCAGGAGCAAACTCAGGTCATCAAGGATCTGGCTCAGACGCTCAAGCTGCTGGCCAAGTCAGTTAGCAGCTCGCAAGAGCAGGTGCGCGCGAAGCACTTTGAGCTGCGCGAGAAGGACTCAGAGCTGAGCGAGATGGCCGAGGACATGCGCGAGATGAACAAGGAGCTGCGCTCGCTGCGCGACAGGTACGTTACGTGGGGGTACCAGGCTGCCCACATCACCGCTCACCTTCTTTGCTATCCATCCGTGCGAACAGCGACGCCTCGGCTGCGTCTGTATCTTCCCCTCGCAAGAAGCAGAAGCTTGTGGCATCCGACGAAGAGCACTAGGTGAGTCGACGCTGTGCCGAGCGAGCAAAAAGAAGAGTCGCTGATGCTTTTGCAGTGGGCTTCGCATCTTCGCGCTCTGAGCAGCCCGCCTCGCCGCTCGCCTACCTCACGTCCAGCTCGTCCATCGACCGAGCAGGCGCTTGTACCATTCTCTGAAGCCTGTCTCGCATCGCCCTCGCTCTTCCACCGCAGCTGGCGCTTATGTCATTCTTTCTAGCCACTCTCCAGCCACTCATGTACTTGTACCGCGCTCGTGCGACCCGCTTTCCCTTCCTCTCTCCTCTTGACCTCGCCGACTCAACCATTTCTTCCTGCCTTTCTGAGCATGGACTTGGCGGCGAGACTCCGCGATGAACGCGTGTCACCCTTGCCCGCCATTCGTGTGCTCATTGATGAGTGGCCTGCGTCGTCGCGGGCCTCAAGAGCGTTGAAGCCCGCCATGGCATCGGGCAAGGAGGCACGGAGGCTTGCACGAAGCTGTATAGAGGATCTCATCACCATTCCTCTTCGCAGCGGCAACACTCGAGCTGCGTGCTCTGGCAGCGGGCCGTGTTGCTCGTGCAGGCCTGGCAGGAGCTGCCCGTGCTTTTGCGAGCCTCAGACTGACTTGCACCAGACAACAGCGGCCGGCAGAGGACGTGGCGTGCCTGCAAGCTGGAAAGGGAGACTTCTCGCTGCTGCCAGAACGTAGCGTGCCACAAGCAGTTGCTGCGAATGAGCGTGGCCTGGCAGCGTTGGGGCGAGAAGAGGGGCGCGGCCGGCAGCGTACACGTGCCGCCGCGCGGCGCGCCAGCTCTGGGACGTGCACGCGGCGTAGCCGCCACTTGCCTTCGCACCACCATCACCTCCGATCGACCATCTGTGAGCACACCTGAAGCCGCGCCAGGTGGCTGCGTGCAGTCTCTGACACTCCTACTCGAAGTCAAGCACGCACGCACGCCGCACTCGCTCCACGTCTCGTCCGGCGCTCCTCGCCGACGCACTCCACGCGCACACGTCTGCACCGCTACTCCGGCGGCCACCATGGCGCCCACCCAGCAAGAGCTCGATGATGCGTGGCACAACTTCCTTCTGACGGCTCAGCGTACGCCAGCTTTCCTCAAGGACTTCGACATCGACTTCCGCCGCGAGGGCGGCTTCGCCATCTACAAAGCTGATGATGCAGCTTCCACCACCTTCCCGACTCGTCTTCCCGATAACTACCACGCCTATCGTCGCAACTTCGAGCGTTTCAGGCGTGCTAGCAGACGCATCTGCAAACATTGGCTTGCAGAGGGCCCGGACATCGCAGCGGGTACGCAGGTAAGCAGCAGCGGCAGTTTTTTTGGCGGGCCAGGACACCGACTGACCCCAGCTCACAGGACGGCCTGTCCGACGAAGCGTTGGTCGACATTTCACACGGCGTCACATACCCGAAGGGGCGATTTGCCTGCGTATACGCCCTTCTGCACAACGATCTCGATCTGCTGGACGGACCGAGCGTAAGACTCATCGGCCAGACGACCGACGCACATGCGCAGGAGGCGGCTCATCGCCGTACTGCCGATATGCAAGTGCGCCTGTACCCTCTTTACATCCCGTTGATCGCAGATTCGAACGAGGAGGAGACTCGTATCGTTGGCAAGCACTTCCTCATCGTCATGTGCTGCTCCACGCTACCCGAGGCGGGAGGCTGCAACTTGCAGGTCCTCGACGACCACATGCCGCAGGGCAGCAATCTCCCTGCACTCCGCGAGCCGGACAACAAGAGGCGCTCGGCGACGGCGTCGGCCGAAGAGCAGCGTGCCGAGAAGGCGCCGCGCTACGAGGCGTGAGCTTGGGTGAGTGCGCGGCGCCAGAGTCGAGGGGAGTGAGGTGTCGTGGTAGTCCTTAGCAGATGTACGCCATTGTGCGGCACCCGTGACATTCGAGGCCGTAGGCATCCGCAGGCCCTGGAGAGCCCCGCCCATTCTGCAACACGACGCTGACCTTCTGCACAATCTGACCTCATAGTGCGTCGCTCGCAAAACTTAAGCCGCTCGTCTGAGCGCGAGGAGCGCCCAAGTCTCGAGCCGGCAGCCTCCGTCGCGCCACCGCGTCACGATCGTGTCACCTTCTTTCAGCCGCCCGTCACCTCGTCGGCCTCTCTTCTTCTGCCTCAACATCCGCACGACATCTTCTTCACCGGTCCATGCATGTATTCCTTACCCCATGTCGCGCCGCTCGCCTGTCTCGCACGCTGCACTCACTCGCGCGCTGCACGCACTCGCAAGTCACCGCCCGATCGCACGTCCGCCTCACGACTTCTCAAGCTTTTCACCACCGCCATTCGAGCCAATCCAGCGCACCTTACCACTTCAAGCCTTCCTGTACTACCTCCCAGCTTCTCGACCAGCCCGAGCCAGCCTCACGACCAACGTTTCAGCCTTTCAAGCCTTCCCAGCCATACTACCACCGTCCGACCTTCACGCCTTCCTGTGCTTCTAGCGCTACGCCCCGGCCACGTTCAATACCATCCTCATCCTCGCCGCGCCGCCGCTGCGTGTCGTGTCTGCAAAGCTGATTGCTACCGCGTCTCTTCCCGCTCCGCCTCTTCCCGTGCGCGTGCTACCCGCGAGCGCAGCGTCTCAAGCAGGCCCACAGCGCCGCCCGCGCCGAGGCCGAGCACGAGGCTCCTCCGCACTGATGCGCGCGGCAGTTTGTCTGAAAGACATGTCAGCGATGCCGCAGCGGGCGTCTTGGCGAGACTCACAGATGACAGCTGCGCCCGCCGCCAGCAGCACGCCGGCGCCTGCGCCCTGTGCCGTGGCAGCCCCGGCATTGATCAGCTCTGCGGAGCGGTCGTCGCGGGTGCTCTGCATCACAGGCGCAGGCAGCAGATAGCCAATGCCCGCGTGCAAGCCCACGAATGCACCGCTCCATGCGCCCAGCCTGGCGCCGCGCGCTATCCCTGCACCTAGCGCCGAGAGGACGACCTTGTAGTTCTGCGCAGGGGTCAGCCACAGCGTGCAGAGTGGACGAGGTGCGGCGCACCTTCGTCTTGTTGTAGAAGAACCAGCCCTGCACCGTCGTCGGCTGCCGATGTGCATTCTCGGCCATGAAGACCTTGGCCGCGCGCGAGGCGCCGCTGTAGATCCCGGTGCTGAGCCCGAGTGCAGCGGCGAGGAAGGGCAGCGAGGGCGGCAGCGTGGCGGGTGCGGCGGCCGGCGGTTGGAAGGGTGCCTCACTGGGCGGCGGTGGCGCGGGCGCAGGTGGAGCGACCTCCACCGGCGGCGGTGGTGGCGCTGGCTGCGCGCTCGTGGATGCGGCGGGCGCAGACGACGAAGAGAAGGGCCACATGGCTGGGTGATGGTGGAGAAGAGGAAGCAGGAGCGCGGCGCAGTGTGGAGGCGACGCGGCGCTGCTGCCGCCGTCGCTCGCTGCGCGGCGCCCCATGGCACGGCCTCGATGCCGCACGCGCCTCTCCTTCCCACCACCACATCCCACCATGTCGTCCTCCCGCTCCGAAGGCTCGCGCCAGAATGCGCACGAAAAGGCGCGCGCCGTCATGCTCTCCGAGTTTGAGCGGCAGAAGGCCGACCTGAAGCGCGAGGCCGAGAAGAATGCACGCCCGGCAAAGGAGCGCTTCACCGCCAAGAGCGAGAGCATCGAGGAGACGCTCAAGAAGCAGACCGTCGGCCTCGTGTCCGCCGAGGACTTCAAGCGCAGGAGAGAGGAGCTGGAGGAGGAGAAACGCAGGGAAATGGGCAAGGGCGAGGCCAGGTGAGTGATGTGAAGTGCGACAGGGCGAGCGTAGCAAGGCAAGGGGAGGAGCACATCGGCGTGACGAGCGTCGCAGCCTTGAACAGCAGCGCAGTCGCAGCAGCACTGCTTTGCGCTCTGGCCAGCACGCTGACGCTCGCCAAGGGCATCCTCACCTGCAGCAGCTCGGCGGAGCGCAAGAAGAAGCGTGCCAAGGCCTCTCGCGCCGTGCTCTCCTTCGATGCCGATGACGGCGACGACATAGCGCCGGCACCGATCAAGCGGTCAAAGGCTGCATCGTCCTCTGCAGCAGGCAAGACGAGCCTCAAGAACCCCGAGGTCGACACGTCCTTCCTGCCCGACCGGGCACGCGAGGAGGAGGAGGCCAAGCTGCGCGAGGAGCTGCGAAAGGAGTTCTTGCGGAAACAGGAGGAGCTGAAGCGAGAGGAGATCGAGATTACCTACTCGTATTGGGACGGCAGCGGACATCGCAAGAGCGTCAAGGTGGGTGTGGAGCGAGGTGGGCGCAGAGGCGGACTGGGCGACAGACGGCACGTGGGGGTCATGGGCAGGTGGCCTGCGAGGGCGTGCGCGAGCATGAGCGGACCGCTCGTCTTGCCCAAGCTGCTGCAGCCTCAGCACGACGCTCACACCCCGCTCTCCAGGTGCTCAAGGGCGACACTGTCGCGACGTTCCTCGAAAAGTGCCGGCTGCAGTTCCCCGAGCTGCGCGCAGCCAGCGTCGACAATCTGATGTACATCAAGGTGCGTGCCTGTCTCTCTTCTTCCATCCTGCGCCGCGCTCTGCTAAACATGCGCCTGCCTGCAGGAGGATCTGATCATCCCGCATCACTACACCTTTTACGACTTCATCATCAACAAGTCGCGCGGCAAGTCGGGCCCGCTGTTCAACTTCGACGTGCACGACGACGTGCGGCTGCTGGCTGACGCGCGTGTGGAGAAGGACGAGGTGGGTGTGGGCCTGTTCCTGCTTCTGCCCCTGTATTGCTGACTCTCCTCGTTCAGTCACACGCTGGCAAAGTCGTCGAGCGCTCGTGGTACAATCGCAACTCGCACGTCTTTCCCGCCAGCCGCTGGGAGCAGTTCGAGATGGGCAAGTCGTACGGCAACTACACGATTGCCGACCGGACATAGACGGAGCGGGGGCGTGCGGTGCAATGCTCATGCTTGGACAACGATCTCATTCGTCTGCGAGCTCTGCGGGCCACCACTTGTCCTGCAGTGCCTCATCTCCCGTCCGCTCATCAGGCCGCGCCACCTTGCCGCCCTTCACGAGCCAAGTCTCGCTGACGCCTGCTTGCGCTTCTTGCTGTGCCGTTGAATGCCGCTCGAACGCCTCGAGAGGCTTCGCCAGCGCATCACAGAGCGTCTCGCCCGCCTTCTCCTCACTCTCGAGGAACGGCAGCGGAAGGTACGACATTGCGTACATGCCTGCGCGAGCGAAGAGTGACGCTTGCCGTCCGAGTCCTGTCGTCGGCACAAAGCCGGGCTGCACGGCTACGAGCTGCAGGCTAGCATCGGGATGCGACGCAGAGAGTCGCCGCGCGAGACGCCGCACGCCGAGCGCTTGTAGGAACTTTGAGTGCACGTAGAGATCTCGCCCAGAGCTTGGTGCGGAGCTGGAGAAGAGCGAGTCGAGATTGGCTGGGAGACATGGGTCAGCGTATGCCGCAGATGTGCAGCCGAGCAGCGCGCACCGGGATCAGCGCGGCGGTGCAGCGCCGAAGAAGTGAAGACTACGCGTGCCTGCGGCGTGTCGAGTAGCAGCGGGAGGAGCGGCTTGAGCAGAATCAGGTGTGCTGAGAGGTGGTTAGGTCTGGCGGCTCTCTCGCGCGCGGACAGAGCCACGCACAGAGGTAGTTGACGGCACAGCTCTGCTCGACATTGCCATCGACATGCAGCGCGTCTGCCGCACCGGCCTCGTCTGCAGACATGTGCTTGGCATCGGGCCAGATGGCGGCGTTGAGAAAGACGACAGTGCGCTGTGTGCCGTGCTGCAGCGCCTTGACCTGCTCCGCCAGCCGAGGCGCAGCGGCCCGCACGGCGCGCAGGTCGGCTAGATCGAGCGGCATCTCAGCTAGCGAGCTGTGCGGGTGCGATGCGAGAAGTGCAGAGAGACTGTCGATGCCTGAGCGTGCGCTTGAAGATGGACGTGTGAGAAGCAGAAGCTTGTATGGCGGCGGCAGTGAGACGGGTGCGGTGAGGAGCAGGCGGCGCAGCGCAGTGAGACCCTGGAGGAGCGTGAGCGGCGAGGCGGGCACTCCTGCGTCGCACACGCACAAGGCCGGAATGCGCGCCAGTGGCGATGATGAGCGACATGCTGTGCTGCGAGACCTGTGCGTTGCGGTGCTTGCGGCCCTCGTTGTGGTGAGAAGGCAAGAGAGGCGGCGCCACGGCGAGGCGCGCAAGTTGCCCCGTGCGCATTGCGCCTCCACCGCAGCGCGCGGCGCCGAGCTTCCTTCTCGCCTCCATCATCCCTCTACACGTCGCAGCTATGAGCAGCGCCGCTAGCGCCACAGCCAGCGGCAGTGGCAGTGGCAGCGGCAGTAACGATGCCGCGCTGCACGCCCACTTCCTCGCCCAGGCGCCCTCGTACCTCTCGCTGCACTCGCACCTCAGCACCTCGCTCTCGCAGCTCGACGTGCTGCACGGCTTCCTCACCTCCTTCTCCGCCGACCTGCTCACCGTCTCGTCGCACATCGCCGAGCTGCAGACGCGCTTCCAGTCGCTCGAGATGCGCCTCGGCAATCGGCGAAGGCTGGAGGGCGCCCTCGACGCCGTCGTGCGCGACGTGGCCCTCGATCCGGCGGTGGTCGACGGCATCGTCAACACCGAGCCGGGCAAGCCGTGGGCCGAGTGGCTGCGCGAGCTGGAGCGCGTGCTGCATGCTACTGCCATCGGCGACTCGGGCGCCGTGCAGCAGACGCGCGAAGTCGTCGAGAAGCTCAAGCTCGTGGTGCGTACCCTGCCTTGAGCTGCGTGCGCCTGCCGTCTCTCTAACGCGCCCTCACCAACAGGCGGCAGCCAAGCTGCGCTCTTCCATCCTGGCGCCGCTGCACTCCATGCGCAAGCAGCTCTCGACCAATGTGCCGATGCTTCAGGCGCTGCTGCTCGCCTCGCAACGCGCCTCGTACGGCTTCCTGGCGCGCCACGCGCCACGTGTGGCCATCGACGTGCAGCGCGAGTACGTGGCCATGGCGCGCTTGTACTACGAGACAGGCTTCAGGCGGTATGCACGTAGCTTAGGAGTGGCCAGAGAGAGGGCGAGAAGGAAAGAAGCGCGATGGGGCATCGCAGAGCGAGGTGAGTCGAGCCGTCGCCAAAGGAGGGGCATGAGCTGACCTCTGCAGTCGCAGCGGCGACGACGTCGGACAAAGACGCCTGGCTGCTCGAGTTTGCCGGCGAGCGCCTCGACAATGCGAAGCTGGAGGACGGGCCGCCCGTAGTGCTGGCGTATCAGGCAGACGACCCCAACTACGTGCGTCTTTCTCTGATATTCCTCACTCGTCTGCCCACTGACGCTCGACTGGTGCTGCGCCCTGCAGCGCACCACGCCCGAGGCACTCTTCCGCTCTCTCGCCCTCGTGCTGCTCGACAATGCTTGCGCAGAGTACACATTCATCTGTCGCTTCTTCGACGATCTTTCGCTAGCTGCACAGCCGGGCGGCACCTCGCACTCCTCGAGCGCGCCGCGGACAAAAGGCGCGGCGGCACGAGGCACACGAGCGCTAGAGGACATGGCAGAGGAAGGGCCCGAGCCAGAGGAGAGCGCCAGTGTGATGGCCGAGGAGGAGGGAGAGGAGGAAGTGCAGGGCACGATTGTGGCACTCAGCGTGCCAGAGCAGCGTGCGCTCGAGATGCGCTCGGCGGGCGACGAGCTCTGGCGGCAGGTCATGGAGCCGGTGCTCGGCACATGGACGGTGAGCCGCGCTCTCTTTCATGCTCTTGCACTGCTCACACTGTCTCGCGGCAGACGTTCGTCAAGTCTCTTCTCACACCGGCGCCGCCGCTGCTCTCGCTCCTCACCATGATCCGCCTCAATACCTCTCTCCTCTCGCTCGCGTCCTCTCGCGGCGCAGGGCGCGTGCTACAGCCGACGCTCATGGCGTTCAAGATGCAGGCCTATCCGCTGTTGCAGAAGGCATTCGGCGCCGAGCTGGACTCGCTCAAGCGTCTAGCTGACGGAGGCGCGCCGGGCGAGGCGGCGGGCTTGGCAGCTGGCCTTGGCGGCTTTGTGCGCGCTGCCACCGGTGGAGGGTGGAGTGGAAAGGAGGCGAGAGAGTTTGCTGGCACGGTGAGTAGCACTAGCGCCCGAGATGTCTAGCAAAGCGTCTGATCATGCCTTGCCACCCTTGCCTGTCCAGGTCTGCGGCCGCTACGCGCATCTCTACTCCTCCGTCGTCGTGCTCTCCGACGAAGCAGACGACACGATGCTGTTCAGCAGGTATGTGTCTCGCTCTTGCCTCCGCTACAGCAATCTTCTGACCCTTTGCTGTGCCGCAACAGTCTCTTGCGCATGCGCACCGAGCTCGAGCGCTTCCTGACGAGCCTCGCGAGCAAGCAGCGCGCCGCTGAGGGCGCACCTGCAGCGGCGGCGTTCGAGCGCGGAGTGTATGAGGCTGTGAAGCGAGGGCTCGAGGTGAGTCGAGCAGTCAGCACCGCCTATCAGCGATGTGCCGGGCTGACGGACATGCCGCATAGACTGGACCGGCTCCACTCTCGCATCCACGAGTGCAGAGCGAGATGTCGCACTTCACCGAGCTGCAGCGCTCGAGCCGAGCGGCGGCATGATGCACGCGCAGACTGGTGCCGCGCAGAGACGGAAAGGAGAGCGGGAAGCTAGAGAAGCCGAATGTCACCCTTATTATGGTTCGATGCCCATGCCGCCCCATTTTGTTCCCTCGTTTGGTGTTGAGCTATGACATTGCACCCTCCCCCTCTCATGCCCATCGCACGTCTCGCACGTCTGCTCAATCGAACAGCTTGAGGCCCCAGTAGCGCACGCAGCCATACACGACCGCCAGGCTGCCCAGGCTGGGCGCCAGGTCGAGGCGCACCATGGTGTACATCCACAGCGTGCCCAGCGGCGGTGTGCGGCGGATGACGAGATGGTACGGCGACTTGGAGAAGATTAGCATGAGGAGAGAGCGCGCAGGGGAGAGAGGCACATACCTTCGAGTAGATGTAGAGGAAGGAGGCGCCGCTGACTGTTGAAATGACGGTGAGGAACGTCTGCATGAGGAAGTGGCCTCGAGGCGTGCGGGGCTTGCGAATGGCCGCTGTACGAGAAGGCCGTGCTGTCAGCGAAGTACGAGCAAGGCGTATGCTGAAGCCAGGACGCACTGAAGTAGATGAAGACGAGCAAGACTGCGGTTCGCACGTCAGCTGGCCATTCACGGCACGAACAGCAGCGGGCCGAACGCACAAGGCAGTGTCCCGAGCAGCCTGCCAAACTCCCTGAGTGCCGTCGGGTGTTGCGCGTATTGCTGCTGTATCATAATGTCCATCAAGACGAACATGAATGCTGCTTCACCAAGTCTCTGTCAGCTCTCCTCTCAGCAGCACAGGTAAAGGGAGGCACGCACCGAAGGGCATGCCCCAGATGAACAGATCGAGCGTCTGCTCCATGACAGGATGCATGCCGCTCTCCTCCTGCCTTTGTGCAAGGGACGTCGCATCGTCTTGACCATAGCTGTCCATGCTGTCCACTTCACTGCCCTCCCCTTCCTCCTCCTCGTCTGAGCTTGCCCACTCCACCGCAGGGCGTCCTGCACTCTCACGCGCCAGCTGCGCCCGTAGCTCCGAGGGACGCATGCCGTCTCGCCGATCGGCTGGTCGCGCAGAGGTGAAGGGCTGCTTGTTCTCTGGATCGAAGGGGATGAAGTCCGGCGGTCTACACACAGTTCGCGACAGGTCAGCTCTTTGACGTTGCAGCTTCTAGCTAGCAGCCCCCGCCCCCCCCCCCTCGCTGCATAATCTAAGCCAGCTTCCCACGCAAACTCGACACTCACAGCCGCTCCAGAATGCCCGTTGCAGCGATCAAGCGCTCCTGCTCCTCGCGCGAGATATCTTCTGCCTGTGTGGCCTCAACAGCAGCGCGCAGAAGCGCGGCATCGGCGGCGCTGGGCGCTGGGCGCGAAGATGAGGAAGAGGCCATCGTGACTGACGCGCTGGCCTTGCGGCTGGGCAGGCTGCTGTGAGAGAGAGTGCGTTGAGACGAAGCGGCAACAGGAGCGGCGAGGAAGTCTTGTGGGAGAGAGGAAGAGCGCGTGCAGGCGACGCAGAGACGAAGGTGCGGGGCAGAAAGTGGCAGGCGAGTGCGCGTCTCGCTGTCGAGGTCAGAGCGAGAAGCGCACACGTCGCTCGGCGCGCCTCCACCTCACGCGCGCCCGCAGGCGCACGCCGCCGCCCACGCGACCTCGCTCGTCTCGCCTCCGCCCGCTGCGAGGTGGACAGGCGCATGTATGCGGCCCACAATCAGCAGATGCCCCTGGTGCTTCTGTTTCTGCCCTGTGCGTTGCGTACATGCTATGGTGTTGATGACCTGGCATATCCGAGCGGTTGACGCGCGGGGCGCAACGCCTGTCACGCTTTGGAGAGGCTCAGCTCCCAGTCCTTTCCGCGCCGGTGGCTTCTACAAGAACGCTGGACATCACAGGTGGTGCCCGTGTCCGAGCATCGCATACGACTCTCCCTCCGGGCTGTACACTCTGACTGCATGCTGTGTGCTGGTGCTCGCAGCGTGAGACGGCTGCGGGATCCGAGGGGGCAGGCCGCGCTCTCGCACGGGAGCGTCGCGTGGCGCGGCGGTGCTTGCCGCTCTCGCTGGCTCTCGCCAGGGTACAAATACCATCCCCTCGCCTCGCCTCTTCCTTCCCGACCACATCCTCCCATCCTCTTCTACAATGATCCCTCTGCCAGGCGCCGGGCGGCGCGGCGACATTGCCGTCGATCGTGCTCGCGCCGCCGCAGCCGCAGCCGCGTCAGCAAGCAGCAGCCCACCGCTCGACTCCTACGCTGCGCACGCGCACGCACAGCTCGACGCTCTCGCATCAGGCATCGGCCTCTCCTCGCAGCAACAGGCAGCGCAACAACAGCAACTTTCTCGGCGCTCGCGCTCTCCACCTGCCTCATCGGCACACGCCTCCTCCTCTCGCCTACCCACCACCTTGCCCTCCTCGGGCATCTTTGTGCCTCGCACCTCTCGCACCTCGGCCGGCGTACGCAAGCCTCTCTCGCGCTGCTCCGAATCTGAGCTCGAGGGCATCTCCGAGCGCGCAGACTCCCTCCTACGCTCTGCTGCCGTGCGCGAAAAGCTTGCGCCTGCAGAATTGGAGCGATTGCGGAGAGATGGCGAAGAGGCAAGAAGGAGATTGGAGGACATCAGGAGAACGAAGGAGGAGGAGAAGGGCAGGAGGGAAGAGGTACGACTGGTCGGCAGAATGGAGGAGCTGGAGCTGCGAGAGGAGAGCGCAAGTCCAAGGCTCACGAACTCGCCAGCGATGCTGTATGGACGAAGCCCGACGAGCAACTACGCGCTGGGCTCAAGTCCGACACACACGACCGAGGCTCGCCGCTTCGTGCGCGAGCGGGAACAGGTGCGCCGTCCTCTTTCTCTGTCGCCCTACTGCATCGCTCACGCGTCCTTTCTTCAGTCGCCAACGCCAGGTCGAGTCCAGCTTCTCTCCTTCCAGCAAGCCTCCGCGCTCGAGCGGCATACCTACGAAGTCCAAGCTGCCGTCGAACGTCAACGCATCGAGGCTGCGACGCAACGCGCGCTCGCCAGGATGGGCATCAAGGATGACGACGCTCCTTCTGCCTTGCCCGGGAACGCGACGGCGGCGGCGCGTGAGAGGCAAAGAGACGAGAGGGAGAGGAGAGAACAACAGCAGGCGGAGGAAGAACAGGAGGAAGAGAGGGAGGAGATGGAGGGTGAGGGAGAGGAGTACGCAGAGGAGGAGTGGGCCAGAGGCATCGAAATTTGAGCCTTGTTGGCGCCCGCCATCCTTTGCTTTGTGCGTGAGAGAGGTGGGACCGCTGAGCGTGCAGTTCCGTGTGAGACTGGGAGAGTTCGGCTCTCGTCTGTCTCTTCAGGCAACACATCACCCGTCTTCTACTACGCCTCGCTGCGGTCCTCCTCATCGATGCTATCGAACGTCTTTCTATTTCGTGCTTCCTTCGCCCTATACCAGGCGCACCTTTGCGTGCTGCACAAGCGTCTCGGCGTCCATGGCCGCGAGCGCATCAAGCAGTGCAGCAATGAACGTTCCCGGCCCGCGCACCTCGGGCCGCGCGGCGGCGAGCTCAGAAGCGATGGTCATGCACAGCAGTCTGCGGGTCGAGGGAGAGCGTCAGTGCGGTACAGGAGGAGGGCAGCAAGGAGGGCTGACTCACCCCATCAAAGCGCCAGCGATCAGATCATCAGGCTGAGCCTTGACCATGGTGCTCTTCTGTGCCTCGCCCGCGCTGTTCGCAGCCGCGAGGCCAGTTGCAATAGCCACGCCCAACGCGCAGCCCGATCCGGTGATTGCGCCGAGGAGCGCATGTCCGTTCTCGCACGCCAGCGTGCGTGCTCCGTCAGAGAGGTAGTCCGTCTTGCCAGACAGCAGCACCAGGCATCGCTCGCGGCGCGCCAAGGAGGAGACGAGCCCGATGGGATCGGAGAGAGAGCCGGCGCCGCTGTCGACACCGCGGGAGGTGACCTCAGAGAGACCGGCGATCGCAGACAGCTCGGCGGCGTTGCCCTTGAGGAGCGTGATCTGCGTGTGGTCCATGATCTCTGTTTGGAAGACGAGGTGAGCTCTTGCGCAATGGCAGGGGCAGAGAGAGCGCACCGTTGACGGCGGCCTTGCGGAATGCGGAGGCGCCGACGCCCACTGGGTCGAGCACGACGGGCTGTGACGGGCGTCAGCTTTCAGCTACTGAGTTTTTGTGTGCCGCCTCGCATGGTCTGATTCACCTTCCGTCCCCGGTTTGCTGCGCTGCCGACAGCCTTCATGCCTCTCCTAGACTCTGCGCCGATGGTGCCGATGTTGAGCACCACGGCACCAGTGACCTTGCCCAGATCGTCCGCCTCTGCCTCCTGCGCCGACATGATAGGGCTACCGCCCAGCGCCAGCGTCACGTTCGCCGAGAGCGTCGACGAGACGTGGCTGGTGAGCGTCTGAATCAACGGCGGCGAGCCGTTGCGGAGCGAGGAGAGGAGCAAGGCGGAACGCTCCACGAGTGCCTTGACGTCGGTAGAGGAGCCGGCGCCAAAGGCAGCTCGCAATTGCTCCGCGCTCTGCTCGGCACGCGAAGCTTTGAACGCGGCCACCTGCTCCGCCAGCTCGCTCGCTGCCACCTCTGTATCCTTGCGCGCCATGATGGCGCTGATCACCGCAATTCCAGCAGGAGCAGCCGTGGGAGAAGAAGCACCGAAGAGCGCCCGTGCCGCGGTCTGCTGGTTGAGACCGCCAATCAGCACCGCCGGGAGGCCATCGAGCGCCTCGATGATCTGAGCTGCCTGTCGTGCTCCCAAGACGTCGTCATCGACGATGCCGGCCTTCGACTGCGTGCCGTAGATTGGGCCTACGCCTGCGTAGTCTGCCCCGCTGGTGCGCGCGTCGCGGGCCTGCTCGACCGAGTGCACAGAGATGCCCAGGAGACGATCGGGCCCGAGCAAGGCACGAGCTTGGGAGACAGGGAGATCCGACTGCCCGATGTGAAGCCCCACGTGAGGAGCAAGCGCGAGCGCGACCGAAAGGTTGTCGTTGATGAGCATCGGCACCTTGAACTGGTGGCTGGCACCGTCAGCGCTCGCTCAGTCTCTGGGCAGCACAGCGCAGCCCTTCTCCTCCATTTGCTGCAGCATCTCTCGATGTTCTCGTCTCTCTGCACTCACCTCGTCGCACACCTCCAGGCTCTTGCGTGCGATGTCCAAGAACTCGTCCGTCTCGACGTCCTTCTCGCGGATCTGTACCAGCGTCACACCGCCCTTGAGCGCTGCTCGCAATGCATCAAGATAGTCGACGCCCGCGGGTACCTGCGAGCGTGCTGTCACGAGGTACACGGAGTAGTCGGCTCTCGGGGGCGCCATGCTGCAGGTAGTGAGGGGGTGGGGGAAGAGAAGGAAGGCGCGCCAAGACGGCTGGACGACGCAGTTGTATTCGGCCTCGCGGTGTCTATTCGCCGAAACACAACTTCACCTCGCGGCCGTGCGCCGAAATGAATTTGAGGCTTGCCTCCACATCGCCTCGACGCCGCTGCGAGGGCCTCCATCTCGCCTCTCTCTCGGTCCGCGAGCGCAGGGCGCTCAGTCTTTCCCTTCACTGACCTGCACAAGAGATGCAGGGTGTTCCTCCTCGTCGAGTGAATCTGGGTTGGCTGCCCTTCGTTGCTCCAAGACACCCTCGAACCCGCCCGGCCGCGCGACTTGCCCTGGGCCGGCAAAGGCCACGCGCCTGGCAGCTCCAGCAGCCGCAGACGCTTGTTGCTTCGCACAGACTCACCGCCAGTGGATGCCCTACTTGGCCACATCTGGGGATTGCAGCACAGCTGGCGGTCAGTTAAGCGCCCAGCGAGATGCGGCGAGAATGCCGCTCTCGGCCGGGCGAAGCGAGATCGACGAGGAAAGTCCGAGGCGTGTGCCTGGCTCGCGCGGCGCGGCGTGCCGATGCGGACGTCACGGCGCGCCGGCCGCGGCGCGCGGTGAGCTTACGCGCGGTCAGGCGACCTGCGGCCGGCGCCGTGCCTGCTGCTCGCGTAGCGCCAACGCGCGGCGGTGAGATTCTTCGGCAGGGCTCAGCCTCCCCTCTTGCCTCTCACCACACTCCTCCAGCTGGCACGCTCCCTGATGTCGCAGGCATCTCCAGCGCCCGCGCTCGCGCGTCGCGCCCAGCAGCTGCTGCTCGACTCGCTCGGTGCCGCGCTCAGCCCCGACGTCGAGGGCTCCTTCGCTGCAGCGCCGCTTGCCGGCAATGTCTCCGTCGCTGATGTCTGGCTGACGGGCAAGCAGCCGGCCCTGCCGCGCCCGCCGGGCAAGCTGGCCGGCCTCTGCCACGACGCAGAGGGCTGGGGCCCCTTCTCGCAGCAGCGCGACCTCGACCTCACGCCGTGCGCCTGGGACTTCTGGCTGCTCTGCATCCCGGCGCTTCTCTTCGGCCTGTGGGGTAGGTGTCGTGTGTGGTGACGCGCTGCTGCCGGGGCTGACCACTTCCACAGCTGCACTCGACCTCTCGCTTCTGGCTCGCAAGCCTGCTCGGCCGCTCTCGCGCCGCTCGACGCACGTCCTGCGCGCCAAACAGGTGCTGCTGCTCCTCCTCGTGGCGCTCTCTCTCGAGACGTGCATCTCGGCCGGCGTGCGGGGCCCGTTCCCCTCCTTGACCTTCGTCGTGGCGCTGCTGCACTCTGCCGCATACGCCGTACTGCTGCCGCTCGTGGCGCACAACCACACCAAGCAGCGCCGCGCCTCGACCAGCGCGCTCCTCTATCTGCTCCTCCACATCCTCGTGCTGGCGGCCAGGCTGCGCACCGAGTTCGTGGCGCGCCAGCACTCGCCGCAGCACGTCGCCGTCTCGGCGGGCGTGCGCATCGCAGCGCTCAGCCTGCTTGTTGCCGTCTTTGGCCTCGAGTGCGCCGGCCCCTCCGTCGGCGGCCCGGCGCAGGGAGCGTACGCACCCGTGGCGCAGGAGGAGAACGAGTCAGAGGACAGCACGTTCAGCAACTTGCCCGACGAGGAAGGCAGCGCAGGCCCGTCGAAAGAGCGCAGCGAGCAGGACAAGGAGTGCCCAGAGAACACGGCCAACATCTTCTCGCGCCTGGCCTTCTGGTGGATGGGGCCCATGATGACGCTCGGTGCGCAAAAGTACCTCAAGGAGGACGACCTGTGGGCGCTGCCGCCCGGCGAGGACGCCGAGAACCTGGGCCTGCGCTTCGAGCACTACTACGCCACGCTGCGCACCTCTGCGGGCAAGCCGCGCATCTGGACGGCGCTGGGCGCCGCCTACGGCGGGCCGTATGCATTCGCTGCCATCCTCAAGGCCGTGCAGGACTGCCTGGCCTTCGCGCAGCCTCAGCTGCTGCGTCGTCTGCTCGTATTCGTGCAGAGCTACGGCACGGAACATGCGCAGCCGGCGTCGCACGGCTTTGCTCTCTCGGCCAGCATCTTCCTTGTGGCCGTCGTGCAGACGAGCTTCCTGCACCAGTACTTCCAGCGCTGCTTCACCACGGGCATGCGCGTGCGCGCCGGCCTCGTCAGCGCCATCTTCAAGAAGTCGCTACGCCTCAGCAACGAGGATCGCGCGGGCAAGAGCACGGGCGAGACGATCAACATCATGAGGTGCGTGCGACGCCAGGTCGCTCTACCTGCTGCAAACTGACCCCTCTCCGCCATCAGCGTGGACGCGACGCGCCTGCAGGACCTCTGCACGTACGGCCACATCCTCTGGTCGGCCTTCTTCCAGATGACGCTGGCCTTCATCTCTCTGTACGAGCTGCTGGGCTGGAGCAGCATGGTCGGCGTCGCCATCATGGTCATCTCCGTGCCGCTCAACACGGTGCTGGCGCGCTACATGCGCAAGCTCAGCACCAAGCAGATGAAGATCCGCGACCGCCGCACCAAGTTCATGTCGGAGATCCTGAACAACATCAAGAGCATCAAGTGAGTCGCCTGCTCGCTAGCCGCCGGATTGCTACATGCTGACCCCGCACAGGCTCTTTGCGTGGGAGGAGGCCTTCACCGCCAAGCTGCACCAGATCCGCAACGTCGAGGAGCTGAGCATGCTGCGCTGGTCCGGCATCGTCTCTGCGCTCTTCCAGTTCTTCTGGACGGCCATCCCCTTCTTCGTCTCGCTCGCCACCTTCACGACCTACTCGCTGACGCAGAAGGAGCACCTCACCGCCGACATCATCTTCCCGGCGCTGTCGCTCTACCAGCTGCTCTCCTTCCCGCTCGCCATGGCCGCAGGCATCATCTCGGCCACGCTGCAGGCCACGGTGAGCGCCCAGCGCATCTCCGAGTTCCTCGACTCGGGCGAGCTGGACTCCGACGCGCGCAAGGTCGAGCTGCCGCAGCAGCAGCACGAGCCGCTCATTCCCGCCATCGAGGCCAAGGCCGGCGAGCCGCTCGTGGAGCTCAAGGGCGCGTCGTTCAGCTGGAGCACCTCGCAGCAGACGCCAACGCTCAACGACATTGACCTCAGCGTCGGCAAGGGCGAGCTGCTGGCCGTGCTCGGCAAGGTCGGCGACGGCAAGTCGAGCCTCCTCTCGGCCATCCTGGGCGAGATGCACCGCTGCAAGGGCGACCTGACGGTGCGCGGACGCACTGCGTACTTTGTCCAGGGCGGCTGGTGCATGGGCAGCAGCATCCGTGACAAGTGAGTGCTTCCGCTGAGATGGCCTGTGCTTGCGACTGACATCACGGCAGCATCCTGTTCGGTCTGGCATGGGAGCCAGACTTTTACAAGCGCGTCGTGGCCGCCTGCGCCCTCGAGCCGGACTTCGACGTGCTGCCCGACGGCGACGCAACCGAGGTGGGCGAGAAGGGCGTTTCGCTCTCGGGCGGGCAGCGTGCACGCGTGGCACTGGCACGCGCCGTCTACGCCCGCGCCGACATCTACCTGCTCGACGACCCGCTGGCTGCCGTCGACGCTCACGTCGGCTCGCACATCTTCAAGCACGTCATCGGACCCGAGGGCATGCTCAAGAGCAAGGCGCGCATCCTCACGACCAACTCCGTCGCCTTCCTGCCGCACGTCGACCAGATCGTCTCGTTCCTGCCGCGCGTCGGTAAGCTCTCGCACGAGCGCGGCACGTACGACGAGGTCATGGACAAGCACGGCGACGTGTTCAAGCTCATCAACGGCCTCGGCAAGCAGTCGTCGCGCAGCCGCGAGCCCTCGCGCCCATCGTCGGACAACGAGGAGGAGCCCGAGGACGCCGAGAAGAAGCTCGACTCGAGCCGCCTGAGCAAGCAGCGCTCGTTCAGCAGCGCCTCGATGCGCCGCCCAAAGGCACTCAGCAAGGGCGCTGTGAAGCGGCAGACGGTGCGCGACCTGCGCGAGTCGACGAAGCCCAAGGAGAAGAGCGAGGAGGGCGCTGGTGCGTAGATGCATCGCCTCGCCGTTCCGCCTCCACGCTGACCCTGCCCTGCCAGTCTCGTGGAGCGTGTACAAGACGTACGCCTCGAGCGCCAGCGTCTGGGGCTCCATCCTCTACCTCCTCTCGCAGGTCCTCACGCAGGTGCTGCAGGTCGGCCGCGACTGGGTGCTCAAGGCGTGGGCGGGCGCCGAGCCGGGCCACGACAAGTACTACCTGACCATCTACGCCATCATGGGTCTCTCGGGCAGCCTGGCGATCTGCGTCGGCCCGCTCATCCTCTACGCCTGGCTGGTCATTGCCAGCGCACGGCGCCTGCACGACGGCCTCTTTGCCAGCATCCGCAGCACGAAGCTGCAGTGGTTCGAGAACACGCCGACGGGCCGCATCCTCAACCTCTTCTCCCGCGACGTCAACACCGTCGACGAGGTGCTGCCGCGCGTCATCAGCTCGGCGCTGCGCACCCTCATGGTCGCCGTCGGCGTTGTCTGCGTGGTGACCTACTCGGTGCCGCCGTTTGTGCTCGCCATCATCCCGCTGGCGTACGCATACTCGAAGGTCATGAAGGTGCGTTTCGACGTGGCGAGTGTACCTCGCATCTGCTTACATGCCAAGCACAGTACTACCTGGCGACATCGCGCGAGCTGAAGCGCCTCGACGCCGTGTCGAAGAGCCCCATCTTCACCTGGTTCCAGGAGTCGCTCGGCGGCCTCTCCACGATCCGCGCCTTCAACCAAGAGGGACGCTTCATCGCCACGAGCGAGGCACGCGTCGACCGCAACCAGATGGCATATTTTCCCGCCGTGTCGTGCAACCGCTGGCTGGCGGTGCGCATCGAGTTCATGGTGAGTGGCCCGGAGGCTTGCTGCACAGAGCTAGCGGCTGATCCGTCTCTCAGGGCTCGTCGATCATCCTCGTCGCCTCAACGCTGGCCGTGTACCTCATCACGAGCGGCTCGGGCCGCATCGACGCCGGCCTCGTCGGCCTGATGCTCTCGCAGGCGCTGAGCACGACGCAGACGCTCAACTGGCTCGTGCGCTCCGTCAGCGAGGTGGAGCAGAACATCGTCTCGGTCGAGCGCATTCTGAGCTACAGCAACCTCGAGGCGGAGCAGTACGAGGCCGCCTACACGGTGCCCGCGGAGCAGCAGCCGCCGAAGGGCTGGCCTGGCAAGGGCAAGGTGGAGTTCCGCGGCTACTCGACGCGCTACCGCGCCGGCCTGCCGCTGGTGCTCAAGGACCTCAACCTCAGCATCGCGCCGGGAGAGAAGATCGGCGTCGTGGGACGCACGGGCGCTGGCAAGAG
This sequence comes from Tilletiopsis washingtonensis, assembly GCF_003144115.1. NCBI lineage: Eukaryota > Fungi > Basidiomycota > Exobasidiomycetes > Entylomatales > Tilletiopsis > Tilletiopsis washingtonensis. The sequence continues at coordinate 267,897 of NW_020312020.1, forward strand.
CTCCCTCACGCTGGCGCTCTTCCGCATCGTCGAGGCAGCGTCGGGCGGGCTGTTTATCGACGGCGTCGACTGCAGCAAGGTCGGCCTGCGCGACCTGCGGCGCGCCATTGCCATCATCCCGCAGGATCCGCAGCTGTGGGAAGGCAGCCTGCGCGACAATCTCGACCCCACAGGCGAGGCCGACGAGCCGGCGCTGTGGGCTGCGCTGACGCAGAGCGGCCTCAAGGACTACGTCAACGGTCTTGATGGCCGCCTGGACGCTGCGCTGACCGAGGGCGCCAGCAACATGTCTGCCGGCCAACGACAGCTGCTCTGCATTGCGCGTGCACTCCTGCGCGGCTCGCGCATCCTTGTGCTCGACGAGGCGACGAGTGCCGTCGATCTCGAGACCGACGACGTCATCCAGAAGGTGCTGCGCGAGATCCGCGGCACGACGACGATCACGGTGGCGCACCGCATCAACACCATCCTCAACGCCGACCGCGTGCTGGTGCTCGCAAACGGCGCCGTCGAGGAGTTTGCGTCGCCGAAGGAGCTGCTCGCAGACGAGAAGAGCCAGTTCAGAAGCATGGCCCTCGAGGCGGGCCTGCTGGACCAGGACGACGAGGAGCCGCAGCAGCAGAAACAGGGCTGAGGCGAGACGGAAGACTGCATCACCCCCCGCATCCCTAGACTGCTCCATCACATAACTTATCGACGGCCTGCAGCAGATTAATGCGATGCTACTGGATACAAATACAGCGCTGAAAAGCGAGCGTTGAGGAGTCATGAGCAGTGCGCTCGCGTCACCGGCCGGCGAGATACAGGCGCATGATGCGGGCAGCTTCTTGTCCGATCGCCAGCACTGTGATTGAGACGGACGGTCGAGGCGAGAAGTCAGCGGCTGCGCTATATGAGAGAGCCGGCGACGGACGGCAGGCTTGCTGGCTGGCATCGGCCGCGCGAGAAAGGCAGGCCGGACCCAATGGTCCCAGCTCTGCTGCAGCTGCAGCTGCCCTCACGACCGGAGAATGGCTGCCCAAAGATGAGAGGCACAGCTGATCCACGCGGCGCATGTCCGTTGCGGGCCCTCCCAAGCGCAATGGCGTGTGCCACCTGGTCACCTTCTTGCCCCGCCCTTCTTCGTCCCGCTCGACGAGCACTCACATTCTCTCTCCCCCTCCTCCAGCCCCTTCAAGAAGTTGACCATCTCCTCGCCCATGCCCACGCCCGCGCCGCTGCCAAAGCCCGGCGCGTCTGGATCTGTCGTGGCGCCATTCGCGCCGCCTCCTGCGCTGTCTGCACCGCCGCTGCCCGTCGCACTGCCCGCTGGCTCGCCATGTGTCGCGGCGACGCGCCCTGCAGCAGCCAGATGCTGTGCGGCGGAGAAGATGGGAGGCAGTCGAAGGGTGTAGGTCTGCGATGCGCGGGTCGTGAGATGGAGCGTTGAGCGTAAGACAAGACGCGCAGACGCACCTTGGAGAGCAGCTCCTTGAGCTCGCTCGACTCTGCGCTGCTCGCCGTACGCCCACGTCAGCAGCTGCTATCATGCCCTGCAAGCGCTGAGCCACTCACAGGCCGCCCAGTCTCGCCCCAACGGCATACCACCACGCGCCCAGCCCCCTCAGCTGCACGCTCCTCGCGTCCGCCGCCAGTGCATTCCTGACGCGCGCAGCGTACGGCCGTGGGAAGGAGATGTCGATGAAGTCATGCAGCGTGAGGTACTCGGCCATCCAGAAGGGCAGCTCGAGGCGCGTGCCGAGGCGGATCAAGGACGGGTCGTCCTCCTCGGGCGCCTGCAGCTTGTCCGAGGCGGCGGAGAGGGCGGGCGTGGCGGAGACGCCCTGCCCGGCGAGGTGGCCGAGGCCGGGCGCGTCGATCTTGAAGTGGCAGGGCAGCTTGAAGGACTCGCAGACGATGGAGGAGAGGTCCCAGTAGGACTGCTGCATGGTGCGTGCGGCGCGAGGGTGGAGGAGCGGAGGGAAGGAGCAGGCGAGAAGCACGCGCGCGCCACTGTACGCGTGGCCGACGCGTGACGCGTGTCGGTGTTGCTCTCGCCGCGCGCGCGTTGTGCTTTGCCGCAGCGTCCTTCCCGCTCTCCACAACCCCGCGACCTGCCGCAGCCGCCGCAGCATGGCGCCGCCCCTCTGGGCACAGCATGCTCTCTCTGCGCCCCCACAGGCCTCTGCCAGCTCACACGCCAGCAGCAGCAGCGGCTGGCAGGCCTTCGAGCCGCTGCTCCCCGCCTCTTCCTCCGCCGCGCCTCTCTCTCGACCCGCACAGCGCTCTCGGCCGCGCTCCTTTCGTCTGACCTCGCCCGCCGTCGATGCGGCCAGCACGCGTCTCTCGCCCGCCGATGTCGTCACGCTGGTGCGTGCACTGCGGCTGGCGCATCTCGAGCCTGGGCCCGTCCCTGCTGCCGCTCCAAGCGCAGCCGATGCCGTCTACGAGCCAGGTGCTGCAGCGACAACGGCAACAGCCACGGCGGAGGCGCTCTTCATCGAGCTCGCGACCTGCATGTTGCCCTCGCATAGCGCCGCCTGGCTGCTCGACGTCGTTCGACAGTCCTCCTGGGCGCCTGCGTCTTCGCACAGCAGCGCCAACGAGCTCCTCATTCCAGCACACGCGACGCTCTCTTCGCTTCCAGTCCGCCCGCGCACTAGCGAGACGGGCAAGCGCGAACGCAAGCCGGCCGCACCGCCGGGCCTGGCGCCGGCATTGGCGCCTGTGCCCGTGCGCATGCGACGCCCGTACGGCAGTGGCAGAAGCAGCGGCGGCATGGCAGTAGAAGGCAAGCAAAGCTCAGAAGAAGCGGAAGTCGAGCGTGCCCTCTTGGCCTCTGCCGATACGTCGACGGGCGGAACGCAGCAGCCCGAACGAGCAGCCGAGCGAGAGAAGCGTCGGCGTGCCTCTGGGCGTCGACCAGCTGGCCCCCGTCCGCAGCCGCCTGTCGCACCAGCAGATGGACAGCCCTCGACGGAGTACGAAGCTGCATTGCGCGTCTATGAGAGCGCGATGGAGACTTGGACACGGCGCAAGGCGCGAGAAGAGAGGAGAGCGAAGCGGAAGGAGGAGCGGAGGCGGAGGGAAGAGAGGGAGGAACACGCGCTGAGGCTCCAGAAGCAGGCGCCCGACGACGACGAGGACGAGTGGCAGGACATCTCGTCTACCTCCACTGCCCAGCCACATGCCTCCACCTCGCATACCGAGGCTCCGCCGCTGCGTGCGTCGCAGAAGCCATTCAACGTCTACAATGCGCTTCCGGCACACATCAAGGCCAGACTGCCGAAGCGCGGGCGCGGAAGACCGTCGAATGAGCAGCGCAGAGTGTGGGAGGAGGAGCTGTTCAAGTACATGACGGAACAGGGAGAGGAGGTCAAGGGAGAAGGCTTTGCAATGTCTGGCGAGAGAGAACGAGCGCTCAACGCGACCTCGACACACGAACGGCGGCGCGACGAGGTGCAATCGGGCCACGACTCCTCAATGCTGCAGGTAGCGAACAGCTCTTCGCGCGCCCACAGCTGGACGTCGGCTTCCCGCACTTCCGAAGAGGTCGTCTCGGGCCCGGAGTCGGGCTTAGGCTCGGGCTATGGCTCGGGCTACGGCACGCCCTTGGGCGTCGCCGGCGCCGCCGACTTCGACGCGATGCCGCGGCCACCGCCTTTCGCGTCAGGGCATCTGCAAGAGCCGTGGCAGCATCATACGAGCGCAAGGAGCGAGAGCACACCTGCGAGCTTCGCCAGTGCACACTCCGGGTCTATCGAGCCTGCGTTGGATCCTAGTCTGGAGGACGCACCGACGTCCCAGGTGGAGGAGGCGTCACTGAGCGCCGCCGCGGCGTCCGCGGCCTTGACGCCGGGCCAAATGAGTGCGCCAGCACCAGCCGCGGCGGACGTGCACCTTCATCAGCAACCACTACAGCAGGAGGAGCCGCAGATCTACAACTTCGCGGCCATGGCATCGTCTCCGCGAGCTGCTGCGTCCGCTGTCTACTCTTCAGTCGAGCAGCCGCCGGCACACTTCTTTGCCGACTCCACGTGGCGCGCGACGACGCCCGATGCGCCGATGCCTGCGCCTCTTCCTCCGCTCGGTGGAGGCTGGACTTCGTCGCCAATGCGAGCCGTCACGCCCGAGCCTCCAGCGCCGTGGCTCTCTCCCGAGTACGCCGCACCGCAGCCGCGCTTCACGCCGCTGCGTCCTCGACCCGCACCGCCCGTCTTCGCACCCGCGTCTGCGGCTAGCTTCGGCTCGCCTCGCGTCAGGAGCAGGAGCAGCAATAGCAACAGCAGCGGCAGCGGCAGCGCGCTCACTACGGCACAGTGGCTTGCTAGAGCGACGCAGATGGCACAAGAGAGCGAGATGCCTTACATCCACGCCGTCGATGACCAGCGCATGGCTGCGTCGAAGGCCCTGGCCGGCCCCTCCTCCCCGCGAGCACATCAGCGCTGGTCGGGCGCGCAGGAGCCGCCGGCGAAGCGTGCGAAGGGACGGCCTCCCAAGCAGCATTCTCTCGACGAGACAGAGGCGAAAGAGACGGCCTCGCGGCTGCCGCTCCTCCCGAATGCGCGAGACGGCGTGGCATCGCAGGCCGGCACCTCGAGCGGCACGTCTGCCAGACGACCTGGACGGCCATCGGGCAGCCGCAAGCCTGCCGCAGCTGCTCCAGCCGTGCCTCTGCGCGAAGTGACGACGCGCAGTCGACGTGGCGGCCCGGCGCCGAAGATGCCGCTGCCTACCTTCTGGCTCACGCCGGCGCAGCGTGCCGAGAAGGCGCGCCAGCGGCGCATGGCTGCGCTCGCGCAGGTGGCGGAACAGCCGGTTGGCGAGACAGCGGAGGGAAGCGAGAGAGAGAAGAGCCCGTCCATGCAGGAGATGCTGGCGAGCTTTGCGGAGGAGATCAATGCTGAATAGCGACGTGGCAATGCATTCATACCCAGCGTGAGCATGTGAGAGGCCGGCTTAGCGTCGCCCGTCCCTGTCCCGATCCTTGCGCGAGTAGTCGCTCCTCTCCTCGCGTCTCCGCTCGCCGTCTCGATCTCCCCGATCATACTCCCTGCGTGGCGGCGGCGGGTGTCGCTCATCGCGATCCCTGGCGTAGGAGCCGCCGCCCCTGCGTCCATCGTCCCGCTCCCGCTCCCGCTCTCGCTCATAGCCCCGGTCCCGGTCTCGCCGCTCGTACCTGTCGTCCCGCCGCGGCGACCGTTCCCTCTCTCTGCGCTCGTAGCCTGAGCGCTCGCGGTCGCGCCTGTCTGGCGGCGGCGGTGCGCGCTCGTCAAAGTCGAACACCATCGCGCCGTTACCGCGGCCAGCGCGATACGTATCTCGTCTCGCACTCGCTCCGCCGCTTGCGCTGCCTGCTCGTCCGCCAGCGCCGCCGCCGCGGCCGGCCAGCCAGCTGGCGTGCAGCTTGCCGACGGACTGCGAGAAGTCGACCCAGATGCGCCGGTCATCGACGAGCACGTTCTGCATCTTGAAGTACGCCTGTGCTCGCGGTGTCAGCGGGAGGACGGTCACAAAGAGAAAGCTACGCACCTGCTCGGCCTGTGACTGCTCGTCGAACTCAATGAATGCATACTGCAGCGAGTCGCCGGACTGCGAGCCACGAGCAGTCAGTGAAGGTGCCTCGCCACAGCTTTACACCACTCACCTTGCGGTCCCTGATGACTTCGCAGCTGCGAATCTCTCCGAAGCGGCCAAAGATGAGGCGCAGATCCTCGCTTCGCGTGACCGGGTTGAGCTTGCAGACGAAGAGGATGTTCTCGGGCGGGCGCACATCGGCGTGCGCAATGTCGCCGACCATCTCGAGCGTCAGCGCCGCAGCAGTGGCATCGGCCTTGCGCTTCGTCTCGTCGTTCTCGTCGGGCAGAGGCGTTGGAGACCGCGAGAGCGTGGCGGCAGGACGCGCGGAGAGAAGCAGCGAAGGCGTCGGAGAGGGCGTGCGTGAGGGAATGGCGAGTCCAGCGAGCGGCTCGACGGGGTCATCTGAGCGCACGATCGTCAGCTGCGCGAATAAGCGCAGCGCTGTGCCAGGCCGCACACGCGCCGCAGGCGCGACATGCCCGCGCAGCAACCTCGCTGACTCTAGCTGCTCCACCAGAGCACGCCGCTCGGCCCCTCACCGCACAGCGAGGCAGCCTGCTCCCTTACACACATGCCTCGCAGCGCACTCACCGAGCACCTCGACATGCCTGATCCGAATGTCTCTCAGTGGCCGACCCTCGCCGTCGCACAGCTCCTTCTCAATCTTCTCCATCGTGCCGCCCTCCTCCATGCCCTCGACGACGCTGCCGATGAGTGCATGCTTGCCGTCCAGACTGTCCGCTGCGCCCAGTACCACGAACCACTGAGCGCCTGCCACTCTCCGGCTCTCGGGTCCCGTGCATGCCAGGCAGACGTCGCCGCGCCGCAGTGGCTTCTCGGAGCGACGCGGCTCGAACACTGCGGCTCCGCGAGCGCCCTCCACGCGGGCCCAGGACGAGCGAGAGTCGGTAGCGCTGCGAGCGGCGTTGCCTGGCTCGCGCAGGCCGGCCTGCACGAGAAAGCCGGGCAGCAGGTGGTGGAAGAGCGTGTTGGAGTAGGCCTTGCTGCGGCAGAGGTGCAGGAAGTTCTCGGCTGCCGGCGGCGAGAGCGCGGCGTCGAGGTCGATCTGCAGCGGAAGCGCAGTCAGCAGCGGTGGAGGCGGCGAGCAGCACAGCAGCACGCACGACGAGATCGCCGAGCGACGTCTCGAGCAGCACGGACATGCTTGAAGCAGGGACGCGCGGTGTGGTGGAGGTGCGGCAAGAGGCGCGCCGTGCGCCTCATGCGAAGACACCGAGTGCGGCGCAGCGCGCGGCCACGCTCGCCGCGGCCGTGCAGGGGGAGCACCGGCCTCGCTGCCTCGCAACACCCGCTCCTCACGAGCAAGGGCCATTGGTGGCATGTCGAGGCACGTTCGCAGGGCAAGACGCTGCATTACATCGACAATATCCACTACAGCGGCGCGCAGCTGCGCCTCGGCAGCGCAGCGCCGCCGCGTGCAGGCACAAGAGAGGGAGAGTGAGGCGTCGTGAACGGGATGGGGAGCTGCGCACGTGTCGCGCGTGTATGGAGCGGGGTGGAGTGTGTGTGTGGTGTAGAGGGTCATCGTTGAGGGAGCCGGAGAGGGAAGGAAACCGCGATGCGATGCGAAAGGGAGACGGAGCCGACGAGAGGAGAGGCGCGAGAGAGAGGCGGCAGTGATGGCTGCCAGAGCCTGAGAGAGATGCAGAGAGACGGAGCGGGAGACGATGCTGGCATGCTGGTCGCCGCCTAGTCGACGCGCATCGGGCTGCCCGGCACGACGCCCGCCTTGCCGGCGCCGTCGACGGGCTCGTGGCCGTGGGCGTCGAGGAACTGCGAGTGGATGCCGGGCGTGGCGCCGCCCTTATTCCGGCGGCCCAGCAGCGTGGCGTTGCCCATGTTGAGCTCGAAGCCGCGCTTGCGCCCGCTGCCGCGATCCCGCGTGCCGGCACGGCCGTCATACAGCGCCGCCTCGGCCAGTTTCCGGTCGGCGCCGCCGCGGCCCTGGTACTGCTGCGCCGCCTGGGCCTGCTGCTCCTTCTCGCGGCGTCGCTGCTCGATGGCGCGTGCTGCCTCGTCGCCGTGCTGCTTGCGCACCGCCGCCGTCGCCGCCTCGGCGCCGCCGTCCTCGTCCTCCTCGTTGAGGCCGACGAGCGGCGCCTGGCCGGCGGGCCCGCGTCGCCGGGCGCCCTCCTCCTCCATGCGGTGCACGGCGTACGTGACGTCGAAGGCCTCCTTGAGCTGGTTGATGCCGGGCGACATCATGCCCGCGCGCTTCTTCATGCTCTGCAGCAGCGGCGAGTCGAGCGGCATCTCGCTGGCCTTGGCGAGCGCAATGTCGGCCGTGTCGAGGCTGGGCACGGCGTCGCGCACGTTGCACCACGGATGTGCGAGGAACTCGTCGATGGTGAAGCGCTTCGACGAGTCGACGCAGAGCAGGTGCGTGATGAGGTCCTTGCTCGACTCGCTGATGTCGTCCCACCAGGGCGAGAGGAACGTGTAGTAGCCCTTGGCCACCTTCTCCGTCAGCACGCTGATGCTCTCGTCGTAGAACGGCGGGAAGCCGCAGAGCAGCGTGTAGAGCACGCAGCCGAGCGCCCACATGTCGACGCTCTTGCTGTAGCGCTCGTCCTTGACAATCTCGGGCGCCGTGTAGCCGACGGTGCCGCACGGCGTCATCGTGCTCTCCTCCCACACGACCTTGCTCAGGCCAAAGTCGGCAATCTTGACGCGGCCGATGCCGCCGCCGCCGATGCCCGGCATGTACTCGCCCTCGTCCTCCTTCTCCTCGTCGTATGGCCGCGCCTTGTTCTGCTTCGACGGGATGATCTTGATCGACTCGAAGAGCAGATTCTCGGGCTTGATGTCGCTGGAAGAGGACGTGTCAATGGCATGCGGCGGCGCCACCTCTCGCTGCCACTCACCGGTGCACCACGCCGCGCTCCTCGTGCAGGTAGCGGATGCCGTGGGCGACCTGCAGAATGACGTGCCGTGCGAGCGCCTCGCTGAAGTACGTGAGCTTGACGATCTGGTGGAAGAGCTCGCCGCCCTCGAGCAGCTCGAGCACGAGGTAGTAGTGGTCGCGGCTCTCGGAGAAGTCGAGCAGCTGCACGATGCCGGGGTGCTTGAGGTTGCGCATGATCTGCACCTCCTTGAGGATGTTCGCGCGCTGTGGGAGGGGAGAGAGAGGGCACAAGGGAGGAGAAGAGAAGAGAAAGAACGACGGCGCAGAACAGAAACAAGTGAAAGGAAAGGGCAATGCAAGAGAGAGAGGAGAGAAAGCGCGTCAGAGCCGGTGGATGGGGAACAGTGCCACGACGAGCGAGGCGGGGGCGTGCGCAGCGGGCGGACGGGGGCCACGCAAGCGCTGTGCAAGCCTCTCCCGGCGCCTCGGTCAGGAGCAGCTGCGTGCGGCACGACGCAGCCGGCGGCCGGGCCCTGCCCACGAAGGGCGGGCCCAGGCACGCCTGCCACGTCGGCGCACCAGCATAATCTCGCGACGTGTCTGCGCACAGCCCCGCACCGCAACTACGGCACATGCACGAACCTCTGTGACACGGTTCTTCTTGCGGAACTGCGGGTCGAGACGACCGTCATTCTGCTAGAGAAGGCGTGGCGCAAGAGAGAACGATGGAGTGGCGAGTCGCAGGCGCAAAGGAAAGAGGCAGGACGGGTGGGCGGGTAGAAAGAAAGGAGGCAGAGACGAAGAGTAAAAGGTGGCGAAGGGGTGGGGTGGCGCAAAGCGTGAGCGACGAGTTTGTGGGATGAGGAAAGCCGGGAGCCGCAGAAAGAGGCGCCAGGGCGCCAAGTTGAGGACTTGCGCGACGCTGGCCGACCGGATGCCCGCCAGGGCGCGCTGCCTGCTGGCCGCCGGCCGGGTGCATCGGCGAGTCGCAACAACGAGCAGGCAAAAAAGAAGAAGAGGAGATGAAAGCGCAGACGGACGGATGCAGAGGCCAGACACGTGCGGAGCGACTGCCGCAGCAGAGCCGATCCTTCTCGCCACCCCAGCCCTGGGCCTCAACCACGCGCGAGCGGACGAGCAACTCACCTGGTTGGAGTTGAGCTCGTACTTGCGCACGACCTTGATGGCCACCTTCTGGCCCGTCTTCTTGTCGCGCGCCTTGTACACGTTGGAGAAGGCGCCGCTGTGGAGTGGCAATCAGCGCGTGCTCGCCAGGACTGGCCCCGCGCAGCTCTACTCACTCTCCCATCTTGCAGAGCAGCGTGAAGCGCTCCTCGAGGCCCTCGTACTTCGGCATCTTCTCCGACGCGAGGCGCTCTTCCTCGACGATCTTGCTCGACTCGGGGTTGAACTGCGCCGAGTTGCCCTGGAAGCCGGCGGCGTGGTGCGTGGAGGAGCCCTGGTGCACGGCGTCGGCGAGGGCCGACTGGGCGACGCCCGAGTTGCCGCCGCGCGTGCCGCTGGCGTGCGTCGAGGCGCCGGCCTTGCTGGCGGACGACGAGGCAGAGGGCGCCGAGATGGTGCCCTTGGCGTGCGAGGTGCTGGACGAGGTCGTCACGCCGCCGACTCCGGGCTCGAGGTGGTCATGAAGCAACGGACCGTCGCCGTGGCCACCGTTGGATGCAGTGGCGCGCATGTCTTGAGACTGCGAGGGGTGTGTGCTGTCAGCCGCCGTGCGGGCCTGATTAGGCAGGAGGAGAACATATCGGCGGTGCCTGAGGTGTCATCATGGGCGAGGGGCCGTGCCGGCAAAGTGCCCCGCCGGACCCGCGGTGCGCCTCGGCAGAAGGACTCGCACCCCAACATAGCACACCTCTTTCCCTCTCGGCGCAGAACTCACGTGTGCAGCGGGCGAGGCCTGGGCAGAGGCGTCTTCGTTGCGGCCTGCTTTTCCGTGGCGGAGGATGTTCTTGAACTGGCCAAAGACCATGGTTCACGTCGGCGAGCCGCGCAGGGTTCGCTGTGCGGCGGGAGAGAAGGAGCTGGACACGGAGCAGCGGCTAGACGAGCTGAAAGTGCGGCGGTGCGAAGAGAGGAGAAGCTGATGAGACGCAGCAGCGGGCGGCGGTGCGATCACGAGCTGCAAGTGGAGCAGCGAGGGTCGAGAGGAGCGCGCAGATGCTGGAGCAGAGAGGCACGCGCGGGCAGGCGACACGGAGAGCGCGGCGTCGAGATGGAGCGTGTGGTGGAGTGTGGTGTGCGGTGTGCAGGAGCTCGGGAACGGGCGAGAGGGCCGTTCGGGGCTGGAGATGGTGGTGGAGAGGGTCGGGCCGGCGCACGCTGCAGGCCAAGCAGAGGGCCGGCCGCGGCGCGCGAGGCGCCGCGCAGCCATGACGCGCGCTGCTGCCGCCGCCTCGCGCTCGCTGCAGGTACAGCGCAGGCGCTGCTCAACACCGCATCGGCCCTCCCAGCGCAGCCAGCTCCAGCTCCAGCCCCAGCATGCAGCTCTCTCCACCCTGCTGAGAGCGCAGCGGAGGCGGCAGCCGCCTTGCAGCGCTGAGTCTGTCAATTCGCCGGCGGCAGCGCAAGGGCAAGGGCGAGATGCAGCGCTGCAGCACGCGGCGCGGTGACGATGCAGCGCCGCGGCGCTCGGCGGCAGCCCGGCAGCAGCACGGCACGGCAGCACGGCAGCGGCGGCGCTGCTACGGCCGTCCATGATCTCATCGAGCGGAGTTGCCCGACGTGGGCGCTCGTCCGGCGTGGCTGCAGCGCTCGTGCTGCGCTTCTGCCGCGCCCAACGTCGCCGGGGCTGGACCCCAGCGGACAGCGTCACCACCTCCGCGCTGCGCAGCACACCTGCTCCGCTCGAGCACCGGTGCGCTGCGACGTGTGCTGGTGATGGAGCCTCGAGCGCGCACGAGCGTCCGCCCCACTCGGCAGCGGGGCCGGCCGCGCCGCAACGCGCAGCTCCCAGCGGACAGCCTTGACGAAGCCGGGACGATGCGTTTGGAAGGTGCCGCAGCACGGCGGCAGGTGCAGCGAAGCAGCAAGGCGCTGCTTGCTGCGTGCAGCATGCATGCGTGCGTGCATGGCGGTGCATGCTGCGCTTGGTGGATGCTCAGCGCAGCGTCGCCCACGCACGAGGAGCAGCCCCGGCATGCAATGCAGGGCAGCTCGCCGAGCGGCAGCTCCCTCCCGGCCAGACGCTGCGCAGACCCGCGGCGCAAGCATGAAGCTTGAGGCGCCTATCGTCGTCGTCGACGACGCCGTCAGCTGTGCTGCGGCTCGCTCCCACCCGCATCGCCGCAGGGACTTGATCCGCCGCCGCATGGCCAACTCGCCGTGCGAACCGGCAGCGCGAGGAATCGCATGATGCGGCGCGGAGAGCGGCAGCGCGAGGCCAGCGCGCGTCATCCGCCGGCGCTTTTCCCAGCAGCGCCGCCCCCTGCGTCATCCAGGCGGGTGATCGGGGCAGCGCAGCCACGCCCGCCGTCACGGCCGCAAGGAGCGCCCCGAGATGACGCCTCGCCTTGGCGGCGGCTCAAGCTTCAAGCGTCGAGGGCCTCGCCTCATCCAAGGCGCAAGCTCGAGGGGCCAGCGCCGATGAGGCGGGCCGTGCTGCTAAATGCGAACACACGCGGCGCAGGGGCGCAGCCAAAGTGGCCGGCCCGGAATAGCGCGCCATGGCCCAGCTGCTCTCCTCCTCGAGGGGACGCTCTCTTAGACAGGTCAGCGCCGCAGAGCCGGGAGAATGAGCATCGTTAGCGAGGATGTGCGTGTGTGGGTGTGAGATGACATGTGGGAGCAGGCAAGGTGACAGGAGAAGGCAGCAGGACGGTGACAAGTGAGGAGGACCGTGTATGACGCGGAATGCAGCGTGGAAAGGGGTGTGGGACAGCGCCACGGTTAGCAGGAGTGGCTGCGCAAGGGTTGGACGAGACGAGGAGAGGACAACGACGAGCACGAGACGTTCAGTCGACCTCCTCGTCGCTCATGTCGCGCTTGACGTGCTCCTGGCTCGGCGGCGTGCGGAGCAGGTCGAGCTCTCCCATGCGGCCGGCCTCGCGCGCCAGCTCCTCGAGACCGCGGCAGCCAGCCTCTCGGCTCTTGAGCATGTCGCGGAAGTTGCTCAGCACGCCGACGAGGCCCGGCGAGGCGTTGCCGTCGGCCATGCAGGGCCCGTCCGTGTTGCGGCGAGGCGGTGCTGCCTCCTCGGTGCGCAGGCGCTTGGCGTACGACATGGGCATGTCCGTCTGCCGGCGTTGCTGCAGGCTCGGCTGTGCAAAGGCGGCGACGTTGGACATGTATGCGTCGGAAGGGCGTGCGGCAGCGGCCTCGTCGCGCTCGCCCGAGATGCGGCGCGCCTCGGCCAGCGCACCTTCGGCCCACGCCGCTTCCGAGGCGTAGAAGTGCGCCCAGGTGGCCGGAGCATGTTGCCGCGGAGCAGCTGCGACGGGCGGCGTAGAGACGGCGACGGCCGAGGGCATCTGACTGGAGGTGCTGGCGGCCAGCGGCGAGATGTGCTCCGAGTCGCGGCGCTCCACGTGGTGCAGGAACGGCTGGAACCGGGGCGCGGGCGCTGCCGGCAGCTCGGTGAAGCGCTCACTGTCGTCCTCCTCGAGCGCATCATGCGAGCGCTTCAGCGGCGAGGCATCGGCGCGGAACATGTGGCTGGCAAAGACGCCGTGCGACATCGGCGGCTGGCCCTCGTGGCGCTGCGTGAAGAAGGCGGCGCGTACGCGAGTCGTGCGCGGCGGCGATGGCGGGCGGGAGACGGCGGCCAGCTGCTCGACGGGCGGCGTCGACGGTGAGGCAGACACGAGGCGCGAGAGGACGAGCTTGGCGATGGCGCTGCGCTGCGCGGCCGAGAGCTTCACCTTGCTGCCGCTGTTCCGCGACGAGCCAGGCGAGCATGCGCTGGCGGCGCCGGGCGTGTGCGGGCTCGGCGCCGACGAGGGCGCAGACGAAGAGAGCGGCGAAATGTCCATCAGGTGTGGCTGGCGCTCAGCGACGTGCGGCAGCAGCGAGGCGAGCATCGGCGCTGCGCTACCTGCCGGCGATCCAGGCGAGGAGAGGGACTTGCGGTGCGGCAAGTGACGTGCCTTTGTGCGCGGTGAGGCGGCCGCGGCAGCCGATGTGCTCGCCTCAGCACCGCCGGCGTAGGCGTAGGCGTACTTCTGCAGCGGCGAGCTGCGTCGTGGGCCGACGTCGTGGCGCGCCAGGTCGGGCGCCGAGCCACGGCGAGAGCGCGGGGCGGTGCCGGCAAAGGCGCACGGCAGGACCTCGCTTTGGCGGCGCGTGGCGAGCGGCGAGGACATGATGGTGAGTGGAGAGGTGGAGTGAGGCAGAGGAAGTAGAGGGAAGGAGGGAGATGGTGATGAGGGAGATCCGGGAGAGCGGTAAAGGTGCTGGGACAGACGGCAGTGCACGGCAACAGCACGGAGAGAGAGGAGGCAGAGAGGAGCTGCGCCGAGAAGAGGCCGAGAGTCGAGTGCGCCTTTGGTTCGAGAGTGTGCGAGGCTCGAGGCTGAAGTCCACACAGCACGGCACCGGCAGCGAGAGGTGCGACGACGCCGGATCGATCGGGGAACGGGAAATGAGGGTGGGTGAGGAGAGGGGCAGAGGAGAGGCTGCAACAGCCGGCGGCCCATCGCAGCCGGCAGGGCATCGCATGTGGCGCCGGGCGGTGCGAGATCAGCACGCCACCCGCGTACCGGCGCAGCGGCAGGCCAGATGCAGCCGCGCGCGGCACGGCGCCTGTGTGCCTGGCCTCGCACGCGGGCTGAACCCTGAGGAGCCGAGCTGGGGGCCGGACACTGGCCCTGCGCCGCGCTCGGCACCGCAGCTGCACCGCAGCCGCGCGACAGAGCCTAGGCGCCGCGCCTGCGCTTGCGCTCGCTCTCGCGCGTCTCGCCCTCGCGCCTCGTGCTCGCCCGGCCGGCCCATCCGGCGCGGGCCCACCGCCGCACCGCCCGCCGCCGCCGCTTCCGAGCGCGAGGCAAGCACGAGGGCGAGCCTATCGATCTCTTACGCGGCCCGCTCCGCCGTCGGCATGCCACCTCGTCCTGCCCAGCCTGCCGCTGCGCTCTGGGCCATCGTCGGAGCCTTGCGCCCGCAGCTGGGGGTATTCCGGGCCTCTCTCCTCTCCGCTCGGCTGCAGAGAGAGAGAGGCTCAGCCGCGAGCACAGCATCAGGCGGCGCGCACTACGCCCTGAGGTCGCCCTAGCACCACAAACCGGCGGCATCGGAGCGTCGACTGCCGCTTGGCTCCTGCCGCTGCGGCTCTGGCTTGCGCTTCAATTGGCGCAGCAGCGCAAGCCCGAGCGGCAGAGCTGGGCCTTCCGGCTTCGAGCGTCGCCAGACTCGCAGAAGCGCCGTCGGAAGCGCGATATTTTGAGACCGTCGTGCAGCGCAGCCTTTGCAGCTGCAGCACAGCGGCATCGCATCTGCAGAGCCAGCACCAGCGAAGAATCGTCATGCTACCGCTGCGACTGCGAGCGCAGGCCCGTCTCGAAGATCCAGACCAGCTCAGGAACGCCTGTCTGGGCGCTGCGTCTGCAGCAGGCCGCGCCTCACCACGCGGCACGCCCACATGCGGCACGGAGAGCAGCCTCGGCAAGCAGCAGCGCAGATCCCGGGCCGGGCGGCAGATCGATGTCGTGCGAGCCTCTGGCCGCCGCCGCAGCGACCTGGGAGCTCCACGCTCGGCGTCGCAGCGAAGAGCGAGAATCAACCGAGCAGCGCACGCCGCAGCCGCATCTGCGCTGAGGCTGCCATGGCCGCAGCCACGGCTGGCGGAAGAGCCGAGCGAGGCGGGCGCAGCGCAGACGCAGCACGAGGCGAGGTCCTTTGGCGGAGGGCGCAGCGCTGCGGCGCTCGTGCAGACGCCGGCAGCTCGGGCAAACAGGCGGAAGCGCATCTCCCTCTTGCGCAGCAACGAGCGAGCGAGGGCGAGACGCTGCCGCTGCTTGAAGCGCCGACAGCGAGCGCCGAGAGAAGCCCGTGCCCGCTCTCGGCGCCGGAGATCTTTCGTGTGCGGCGGGAGGCGACGGCATGCGGGCGTGCTGGGGGCTGCCAGCCTGCCGCCTCTCTGGCTGACATGTCCTTGAGCAGCTTGACAGCGGCGCATCGACGATTGGATGCCTGTCTCTGGAAGCTCGGGTCTGCAGGCTGCTAAGGGCTGCAGCGCTGCTGGGCACACATCATCACTCGCGCCTCGTGCTCGCTGTCTCGAGACGGGAAGGCATGCCATTGATCTCTGCCGGTCCCTGTTGCTCCTCGCAGCCTTGTGCCAGCAAGAGGTCCTCCTCACTTGCTCGAGGTGATCTGAGCGCTACGCAGCCCTCCCTCACGCCGAGAGGCGTCCGGCACCTTGTCATCGCTGGGAGACGCATCGCCACCGTGCGCAGCTCGCGCCTTGCCGCAGCGGATCCCCGCTCATTTAGGCTGGACCCATGGTGCTCGCTGAGAGAAAGCGGACCGCGAAACTTCCGCCGCTGTGTTGTTCTCGCCCTCGGAGACATTTGGCACACAAAAGCTCACGGAACGCAACACTTGCGAGTGCAGCGAAGGGTGGCGCACGTCGGAGCGAGAGGGGGCGGATATGCATCGGCGACTGCCGCGGCGCGCCGCTCCCACAGCGCCAGCAGGCGCGGCCGTGGCGTGCGGTGCGGAGCTCTTCGGCGACTGCCAGACGTCCCGCGTGCAGCCTCCGCACATGCCGCCAAGCCGCCACCGCACCCTGAGCGTGCAGAGCGCACAGAGCAGGACAGCTGCACAGAGCGTCTGCGCATGGAGCCAGCCTTACAGTATCTGATTAGCGCGGGAGAGCGCCACTGGGCGTGGCCCGCCAGCAGCGGACCCTCGGCGAGAGGCCGGCTCTAGACCGCAGCGGGGCCCGCCATTTGCCTGCCCGCTCAGCGACGTCCGTGCGCACCAGCCCGCAACCAGCCAGCGCAAGGGACAATGCAATCGGTTCATAGGTCGTGAGGCAGAGTACATGAGGGAGCAGGCCAAAGCGGGAATGGGAGAAGGGAAGCGGAAGCGGAGCAGGCGCAGAGCTACGCGAACTGGTCCTCGATGTCGGCTGTGTCGCCGTCGATGTCGCCCGAGTCGCCAAAGGTCTGTGGGAGGACAGCAGGTCAGCACATTGCGGTCACGCATCGCACACGTCAGCACTCACAAGGAAGGCCGTCGGGCGGTGCACCTCGGCCCAGAAGGGCTTCGGCACGTCGAGCTCGTAGCTCGTCTTCATCGTCGGCGTCCACTGCGCGCTGAGCGAGAGGCCGTAGTTCCAGCGGCCCTCGGAATGCGCCGGCACGAGCGTGGTGCCGAGGATGCGGTCGGAGAGCAGCAGCTGGACGCGCTCGCCGAAGGCGCGGTCGAAGCCCTGCGGGTTGCCCGCGGCGTCCATGGCGCTCAGCTTGCGGCCCCACTCGAAGCCCGCGACGCTGAGCGAGTAGGCCGAGACGCTGACGGAGCCGGGCGTGAAGGCGCAGGTCATGCACACGCTGCTCGCGCCCCACTCCTGGTGCGCAGCCATGGTGCGCGCGTGCGTGACGACGTCCTCGGGCGCCAGGTAAGCCTGGTCCACCGCCTGCGTCTTGATCCAGCCGAGCGGCTCGAGGTCCTTGAGCATGTAGTCGTGCTGCGGCAGCTCGGCGGGCAGCTCGACGCCGTTGTTGCTGCCGCGCTGCGGCACCCACACGATGACCTTGATCTCTTTGACCGACGGCGCATCCGCCGGCGACGAGCCGTACATGTAGCCGGCGACCTGCGTGCGCAGGTCGGCGTTGCAGATGAACGTCTTGATGAGGTTCTTCGGGCAGACGTAGGTGATGGCGCCGGCGTCCTCCTTGATGTCCTCGTTGGAGACGTACAGGTGCTGGCAACGCAGCGGCAGGTTGGTGGCGCTGAGTGCGCGCACGCGCCAGTCGCTCTTGCTCGAGAAGGCCGTGTTGCCGTACGCCGTCGTTGTGGTGACGAGCAGCTCGTCGCCGTGCACGTTGGCCGTGCGCGTCTGCGTCGCCGTCACCTGCGCGGCGGCCTCGGCGCCCTTTTCGAGCTCCTGCATCTGCTGCCGCTGCACCGACGGCGCCGAGATCTCCATGCCGAGCAAGATGTCGCGGATCTCGCTCGACGTCAGCGACGCGACGTTGACCGAGTTGCGCTTGCCGTAGTCCTGCAGGATCAGGTCGCGCAGCGCAATCTCGACCTTGATCCACTCGTCGTCGGAGAGCGTCGGCCAGATGTGGTGCGGCTCCGTGACCGTGCTGACGTTGGGCCGCAGAATGATCTTGGCCTTCTCCTGGTTGACGTGCAGCGCACGCAGCAGCAGCAGGCAGCGCGAGAAGGCCGTGTACGACGAGATGCTCTTCAGCCAGTCGTCGTACAGCGAGTAGAGCACCATCTGCGGGCCCTTGGCGCCGAGGATCAGGTCGCCGAACTTCTCGAGCTTGACGAGCGCCTGGAAGGGAATCTGCAGCTCCGAGCCCTTGATGGTGATGTTCGGGAAGTCGAGCAGGTGCACCTCGAGCGGGTCGAGCATGCCCTTGCGCGTCACGATGATCTGCTTCGGCTGCTCCTCGACGGGCAGCGAGCGCACGAGCGACGTGACCTCCTCGGCGCACTTCCACTTCGCCAGCTGGCCGAGACGCTTCTGGCCCGCCCACACGGACGTGTGGATGACCTTGAGGAACACCTGGCCCGTGCGCGGGTTGAGGATGAAGATGGCGCCGTTGATCGGCTTCGTGACGAGGTTGCCCTCGAACGTGCGGTGGATCGTGACGCGGTACACGTTCGTGTCGTCGACCATCCAGATGACGGCGTTGCCGAAGAGCTCGGCGTAGTTGGCCGAGTTGAGGTACGGCTCCGTCGGCTCGGAGCTGTACAGCTGCAGGCCCTTGCGGATGCGCTCGCGCAGCACGTGCAGCGCCGGGTTCGCCTTCATGATCTTGGCCATGGCCTGCTGGATCAGCGGCTTGCTGCCGGGGAACCAGTTGCCGTATGCGCTGTGCATCGTGTACGCCAGGTCGACGGCGATGAGCGCGCCCGTCGCCGACGGGTAGATCGACGTGCTGTCCGACGAGTAGTCGAGGAACTTGGCGCGAGCATAGCGCTCCACATCGTGCGAGTCAAAGTCGCCCCAGCGCAGCTGCACGTCGAGCCACCACTGGAGAGGGAAGGATATCAGCAAGTGCGGCAGCGACGCCCACAGACAGCACGCACCTTGTTTGAGCTCGTGCCGTCGAGCACGTCGCGCGAGTCGGTCAGCAGCGACGGGCGGCTCATCGGCCACTTGTAGCTGGCGAAGAGCAGCACGTCGGCACAGCTCGAGTTCATCTTGTACGACTTGCGCGGGTGGATCGTCTCCTTCTGCACCGTCTCGATCTGCAGCGCCTCGAGCTCCTGGTCGAAGACCTGGCACAGGTCCATCACGACGGACTCGTGGATCTTCTGCCACAAGTGCGCGCGGAAGATCTGGATGTACGAGATCTTGAGCGTCGGCAGCTTGCCGTGCATGAAGATGCCCGTCAGGTCGAGCTGCACCTGGAAGCCGACGTAGACGTTGGCGCGGTTGAGCGTCGGCGACCACCAGAGCGTGAAGCGACGGTTGGGAATCTGGTTGAGACCCGAGCGCTGCGCGTTGGTGAGCTTCTTGCTCTTCATCGACTCCTCGAAGCCGCTGGCCTTCTCCCAGAAGAGACCCTCCCACGTCGTGAAGGCCGTCGCGGCGAACAGCGTGTGCTCGAGGATGCCCTCCACACCGCCGAGCGCGGCAATGACGTCCACGCGGTAGTTGTTGAGCGCCCACAGCTTGCCGTCGTGCCGCTGGTTCGTCCACATGAACGGCGAGTGGCGCAGCAGGCGGAACTGCGTGAAGTACTCGCGCAGGCGCCAGCTCTTGTCGTAGCTGAGAATCGTGCGGTCGCGCTGGAAGAGCGTGTTGATGCGCGGCAGGCCGCGGTCCCAGCTGTCCTCGAGGTCCTCGAGCGTGAGGCGGCGGTTCTGCGCGGCGGCCTCCTTGCGCTTCTGCGCGTACTCCTGCCACACGCGCGCGCTGTCGGTGAACTCGGCCTCCCACGGCTGGATGTAGCGATACAGGTTGGGAATCAGCTGGTCCTCCTCGTGCGTCATGCCGGAGCGGAAGTGCGTGATGCCCGTGTCGGTCTGCTTGCTCCAGCGCAGGTCGGAGGCCGGGATGAGGCAGTGCGACATGCTCAGCATGCCCAGGCCGCCGAGCTCCTTGGGCGTGTAGAAGACGGCCGGCGGGAAACGGCTCGGCATCTTGGAGTTGAGGCCCATCTTGACGCGCGTCTGGCACTTGTTCTCGGCAATGACGAGGTACTCGAGCAGCTCCGTCGTGTGCACGACGGCCTCGCGGTAGTACGTCATGAGGCTGATGAGCGTCGTGTTCCACTTGCTGATGATCTTGGCAAACGTCGTGGCGCCGGCGGCCATGAGCGTCTGGCGGATGCGGTTGCGGAACGCCTGGATGCCCTCGTCGGACACGCGCACGTACGCCTGGCTCGTGCGCTCGCCCGAGTCGGTGTGCACGAGCGACCAGACGCCGTCGCGCTCGTCGTGCACGTCGCCCGCGCGGCACTTGGGCAGGATGCGGATCTCGAAGTTCTGCATGCTGAACAGCAGGTTCGGGTTGTCCTTGCTGTACACGCTGACGAACGTGTCGTCCCAGTCGATCGTCGTGAGCGCGCGCGGCAGGCGGTTCTTGATCTCCCAGAACGCGGCGCGGCCGAGGTTTACGTCGTGCTTGATGAGGCGCATGCGGCAGTCGCGCGGCCAGCACTTGCGGTTCGCGTAGCCGATGAGGTTCGAGTTGTTCGGGTCCGGGTTGGCGCTGAGGTAGCGCTGGATGAGGTCGCGCGACTCGTCGGCCGTGAAGCGGAAGAAGATGTGGATGCGGTCGACGTAGCGCGTGTACATGCGGATCGGGTGCTTCGTCTCCGTCGCCGTGTCGCGGAACTGCAGGAAGCCGTTGGGCATCTGCGGCGGGCCGGCCATCTCCGACGCGCGCTGCAGGCCGAGCACGAGCAGGTCGAGGATGAGGCCGTAGTACTGGAACACGAAGCCCGAGAACTGCAGGCCGCGGATGAGGCCGTAGGCATTGACGTGCGCCATGTCCTTCCACACGATCGAGATGTTGTTCTTCGACGTGATGTAGTCGGCCAGGTTGGAGTCCATGATGAGGCGCAGCAGGCGGTTCAGCAGCGTCAGGTCCATCTTCTCGTACACGCGCGCCAGCGTCGTCTCCATGAGCACGTTGCACTGCCCCTCGGCCGTCTCCCACACGCCGTCGAGGTTGTTGATTGCGTTGCACCACTTGTACACCAGCAGCGGCGGCGGCTCCTGGTCGCTGGGTTTGATCCACGCCGGAAAGAGCTGCCGCTTGTCCGCCTCGTAGCAGAGGTACTGGTCCAGGTACGCGTCCGTGATCTTCTCGATCGGCTCGACGTCGTACGTGGGGATGAGCTTCTCGTACGTGTCGAAGAACTCGAGGCCGACCTCCTTGAAGGCGCGCTGCGTGAGCATCAGGCGCTTGATGCGCGCCAGCGTCTCGTGTGGGTTGTCGAAGGCCTGCTCGACGAGCGCCAGCTCCTCGCGCTGGTTCTGATTCAGGCGGCCCTTGACGCTGTACGCCTCCTTGAGCTTCTCGAGCGCGAGCACGAGGAGCTTCGTGTCGTGCTTGAAGTTGAGCGACGGGAAGGGGATCGGCTGGAAGCGCCGCGACTCGAGCCAGTGCACCGTCGACGTGTAGATCGCCACGGCCGACTCGGACGTGATGTAGGGGCCGTCCTTGAGGTACGAGTTCTGGCGCTCCTGCTCGGCCTTGAGGTAGAGGCGCGTGAGGCGGCCGAGGTTCTTGCGTGCGACCGTCTTGTCGACGGTGGCGCCGCGGCGGATGCGCTCGCGGTTGTAGTGCGCCACCGACGTCCACCAGTCGGACTTGCTCTTGATGTAGCGCAGGATCAGGTTCTCGACGGGCACGGGCATGCCGGGCACCTTCCACGGCACGTTGGCCTTCCAGCAGCGCCACGCCTCGGACAGGTGCTGCATGATCGTCTTAGCCTTGTTCTGCTTGACGCCGTCGGGCAGGTTGTCGAGAATGTCGTGCATCACCGCGGCACGCAGCTCGAGGTCGAAGTGCGACTCGACACGCTGCTTCGTCACCGTCGTCGAGTTGTTCTTGCTGTTGCGGCCCTCGAACTGGCGCGCCAGCAGGTTGCCAAGCCAGCGCTCGAGCAGCGGCGTGATGCCGCGCAGGAAGAACATCCAGATGCGCCACGACGGCGCCCAGAAGCCGACACCGGGGCCCTTGCCGACCGGCCCGCTGTTAAAGCGGTGGTAGATGACGTGCTTGAGATCCTTGCACGCGCGGATCTGCCGCATGATGCGGTACTTGTACCGGTACGCGCCCGTCAGCTGGCCGATGTGGTTGAACGTGAACTGCAGGCCGTCGGCGAGCTGGAAGGCATCGACGTTGCCCAGCCGGTACATCACGAAGCTGTCGACGACGAGCTTGACGAGGCGCGCCATCTCGCGCACAAGGTGGAAGGCGTTGCCGAAGCGCGACTTCTTGCGCTCCTTGGTCGTGAGCGTCTTGACGGGCTTGAGCGAGAAGTTGTGGTCGAGATGCAGGTACGTGAGGCCCTTGCGCGCGACGAGCAGTGAGAGCATGTTGTGCGCCTGCCGCTCAACCTGCAGGCCCGCCTCGACCCAGTCGATGCTCGTCTGCTGGAAGAACTTGGTGCCCTTGAGCTGCTTGAGCAGGTACTTGCGCGTGTGGCTCTTCGGCGGGCGCGAGCCGAGCGAGTTGGCGACCCAGCGCTTCAGCAGCTTCTGGTACGAGACGCGCGTCTTGACGGGCAGGCCCGTCGGCGCGTGCTCCTGCCACCACGAGCTGATGAGCGGAATGTCGAGCACGCGGCGCATGCGGCCCGAGCGCTGGTTGTACGGCGCCGGCGCCCACCACAGCGCGATGGCGTCGGCCGTGAGCTCCTGCGTGAGCTCCTCCTCGGCCAGGAACGGCGCGACGTGGTCGGGCAGCGTGAAGGCGATCTCGTCGGGCAGGTCGTCGTCGCCCTCGACGCCGACGCCGAAGACGTCGTCCTCGTGCGCCACAACCGGCTCGCCGTCGTCGAACACCGGCCGGAAGGCGTCGGCGTTGGCGAGGCCGCGGCTCGAGATGGGGTTGAGCACCGGGTCAAAGTAGAATGCCGGCAGGTCCGGGTCGTCGGTGCGCACGTAGACGTTGCGCGGCTCGTGGTACACGCCGAGGTGCACCGAGCGCGGGCGACTGTTGTACAGGTGCGGGAACGCGACCTTGTACTCGGTGCGGATCTGGTGCCGAATGATCACCTTGCGGATATCGTTGAACTCGTCCCAGTCGGCGTTGTGGTCCTCGACGTCGGTGAAGAGCGGCTCGAACTTGGGGCCGCCGGGGATGGCCACGTTGAGCGCCTTGGCCGTGAAGAAGCTCTTGTCGTCGAAGAGGTAGTGGTAGTTGCGGTCGCCGGCCGTGTCAAAGTCGCTGAGCAGCGTCTTGCCGATGCGGTGCAGCGCCGACATCTTCGGCAGGTCGAGCGACCACGTCTTGTACGAGGGGCCGTTGACGTAGCGCGGGTTGTCCGACAGCGGCTTGTGGTCGTAGAACCAGTCGATGATCGGCGCGTCCTCCTCCTCGTCGAGCTCGAGCTGGATCGCCTCTAATGGCTCGACGTCGAGCAGGTTGTCGCCGTAGTCCAACGGCGGCTCCTCGTCGTCGAACGGCGGGAAGCGCATGCGCTTGAAGTGCCGGCGGTCGCGCTTCTCGCGCCGCATCGCCAGCCACATGGCCGCCCACTGGGCGTGGTAGACTGGCTCGATCACGCGCGGAATCTGCGGGAGTGTGAGAGAGTGGCGCGGCATCGCAAGCTGTGCTGGCACGCACCTCATTGACAAACGAGATGGCGCCCGTGATGTGGTACAGCACCGGCACCTCGCGCACCTGCTCCCACGGCATCGGGATGTTCTCCAGCAGCTTGAGCATGGCGTGCGGCAGGTACTTGAGCGCACCGAGATGGCTGCGCTGCGGGTCAGCCTGCGCACTCCACAACTAGCCTTCAATCGACGCACACTCTCTTGTCGCTGCGGAACTTGCGGTTGCTCATGTCGCCGTGATCCTTCATGATCTTGCGCAGGTGCTCCGGCGGCAGCTCCTGCTTGCCCGTGTCGATGATGCCCGTCTTGCCCTTGCGGTCGCCGAAGCGCCGCGACTGCGTCTGCGTCCACTTCTTGGACTTTTGTGCGAGCGCGGCCGCCGAGAGCGACGACGGCTCGCCGGTCGACGGGCCGGCATGCTCATGCGGCGTCGCCACAAAGCCGGGCGGCGGCGGCAGCTTGGAGCTCGAGGCGCCGTTGGCCTGCCGGCCCTTGGGCCCCGTCGGCGCACCGGCAAAGCCCGGCGGCGGCGCCGTGGTCGGCATGCTGGGCTGCGGAGAGGCGTGCGCCAGCTGCTGCTACACGAGGCGGCTCGAGGGTGGCGGCGGCGAGCGGAGCGCTCGGGTATGCGGGCGCGGGAAGACGAGGTGTCTGTGTGCACCTGTGCCGCAAGCGTCGAGGGAAAGGAGGGTGGGGAGGGGCGGGACAGGGTCGTGGCGGAAGGAGCACAGGAAGCAGCAGCGCTGCAGTGGCGCCGCGTCGCGCAGCGCAGGGACGAATGGTCGTGCGGCGGGGCGCGGCACGTGACGCGCGGATGGGGTAACGCTGGGCGGCGCGAATACAAACGCCGGCAGGGTGCAGCCGCGCGGATACAACTCGGCAGGCGCGAATACAAGCTGCTTCGCCTCGAGGTGCACGGTCCTGGCGGCACGGCCGACCTCTCCACCTCATCAACCCCTGCCTGTGCCCACTCATCATGTCTGCAGCCGCGCCGGACGGGCCGCAGGTTGATCGCGACGACGACGCCGTCATGACGCCGTCGGCCAGTGCGCAGCCGCAGCAGGCCTCGCCCGCAGCCGCAGCCGCACAGCAGCCCGAGGGCGCGGCGCCCAGCACCGCACCGGCACCCGCCTCGCCGCCGCGCTCGGCTCAACAGACGCTGCATGTCGTCGCGTCACCAAGCAAGAAGACGCGTGCCGTCGATGTGCTGGCTCTCGACGACACGGGCACGTCGGGCGATGATGCTGGCGAGGAGGACGAGGAGGAGGAGCTCGAGGCGCAGCCGCTCTCGTCGCGCACGCGTGGCGCATCCCACGGCGGCGACGAGGAGATGGACGACTTCCGCATCACGAGCGCACGCCGCTTCGACGCTACTCGCAAGCCCAAGGCGCGCAAGCAAGACGTCGGCAAGGAGGGCCGTGTGAGTGAAGTGCGGGTCGCGGTGTGAAGCAGGCGTTCGAAGACTCGAGATGTGGCGAAGTGGGGAGCGACGACGTTATGGGTGGCCCTAGACCGATGTCCACTCGTGCTGACACTCTCGCGGCTCTCAGCTGCTCGACGAAGATATCCGGCAGCGCTATATCCGAGGTTTGTCTGACGGGAGCTTGGCATGCCACGTCGGCGCTGACCCATCTCATTGCAGAGATCGGCGACATCTTCGCCGAGCCTGGCGTCTCTAAGTGAGGCGTGCTGCTGCTCGCCATCAACCCCAGCGCCGCGTCCTCTCGGCCCACTTCTCTCGCGTCACGCTCTCTGTTCAGCTCCCTTCTTCATCATGTACCACCACCCATGCATCCGTCATTCACGCGCGTGTCTCAGCGTCCTCTCATGACGCGGCAGCTATGCGCCTTCGCCGCTCTGACGCCATGGTGCCCTTACGAGCGCTGCGGCCAGTCGATCTGTCCCTGCGCGACTCCATCCCGCGTAAAGTAAGAGTCCTGGCGTCGTGAGCGGACGACGGCCGGCGGACCCAGTGTGCGTCGAGGAGCACCTCGCCAGTGCACAACTGCTCTGATGAGCGGCGCGCAGCGAGCCTAGCATAGCACACATCACAGCTTCACCGCAAGTGGCACTTCCTGGGCTCGAGCACGAGATGGCGATCTCATTTTGACAGCGCGTCGCTGTGCACGCCCAACTAAGACCCCCCCACACTCTCTCTCTCCTCCCCTCCAAGCTCATCGCATGTTGATGGCCTCCAGTCCCTCCAATGATGTCACTGATGAGCCGCGCACGACCTGAAGTGAGAGGGAGAGCAGGTCGTCAGCAAGATGCGCGTGCGTGCGGCAGCGACACTCGCTCGGCAGGCGCGGGACATCCAATCGGGATGCCAGCGGCGGACGGGACTGCGCCCGCGCCTGGTCACTCGCGTCTGCGTCTATCGCATGCGCCATCAGCAGACAAAGCTTGGCCAAGCGACCCGAGCACAAGACCGGCTCCGAGACATGATGCCACGCAAAGCAGCGCTCGCCGCTGGAGCCTGCGCCCTCCCAGCAAAGGTCCAGGTGCTGCTGGCGAGAGGCCTCGACCTCCACGCCCAAACTGAGCCCAGCCGCATCCTATCCTGCGTACTTGCGCTGGTGCGCACATCGTTGAAGAGCGACGAGCCGCAGCAGCACTCGCTGCTTTCGCAACGCCCACGTAGTCTGCCAGCTCGAGATCTCTGACTAACGGGCCGCCACATCACAAGTCGCCCGCTCTGCACCTCGCCCTCGCCGCCTCAGCACACCAGACATCACCACCGCCGCACGCGCCTCATGATGCGATCTACTCACCACCGTGCCGCACCCTGCGCCCTCCTTCCACGCGCCCGCGTCGTTGCGGTCCATCTCCGTCGCCTCGTCGACAACAAGGTTGAGGAAGATGTCGAAGCCGCGCAGCGTGCCGTTGAGCTTGCGCCCGCCCTGGATGTTGACGCTGATGCGCTTGTCGAGGAACTTCTTCAGCTCGGGCTGCGAGACCTTGGCCATGGTTGCAGAGCGAGGGGTGAGGTGTGGGGGTGAGGGTGGGAGGAAGGCGGTGCCGCGCGATGGATCTGCGATTTCGACTCGGCGCGCGGCGCGTTTTCTATTGCGCGACTACAACGAGCGTCGCTCGGTTGTAGTGCGGCCGCCAGGGTGTCAACCCGGCCTTGCTCGCCGTCGTTGCTCCTTCTCGACCACATCCCTCGCGCCTCTCTGCGACCAGGCCCGCGCTCCACTCGTACGGCACTGCCAACCCGATCTCTCACAAAGCATGCGTGACAAATAAGGTCATCGGGTCTTGGCACCGTGCGCTGCGCTGGGTCAGGGGCGCTGTGGTGAACGGCCACGAGCCGCGGCGTGCGCTCTGCCCGTGACGACCCCTCAGCCGCGACGCCACGGTCTCAGCACGCCAACGAGGAGGAGCAGGGGCGCCCGGACGACTCCATCCGGCAGCTCTTGAGGGCGCAGCACGCACCCGAGGCGTTGAGCTGGCTGCGGCGGCCTGCATGTGTGACGGCGGTCTAGGCCGTGCCGCCATGTTGGCGCAATAGAGTGGCCCGCGCCCAATGTGGCACCGCATGGGCGTCGCCACGTATGCCGCCCACGCACGAGCTCCGCACCTCCTCGAGCTATGCGCGGGTGAGCGCCTGCTATCACTCATCTCATCCCTGACCGCCCCTTCTCTTTGCTAAGCCAGCGCAGGGGCACCGCAGGGGCGTTGCACGTGTGGTCGGCGTGCCGAGTGCGTCATCCATCTGGCCGGAAATGAGGCACAGGCACATTCTCTTTCGAGCGGAGCCGCGCGCCAGCGGGTGCCGAGGGCGCAGAGATGAGATGTGGGTGGGCGTCGAGGAGAGCACGCGGCCGTTGCTGCGCCCCATATCGCGCCAGCGGGTGCCGAGGGCGCAGAGATGAGATGTGGGTGGGCGTCGAGGAGAGCACGCGGCCGTTGCTGCGCCCATTCCGCGATACGGCCCTCAAAAGGCCCACGAGCCGCCGCCGAGCCTCCACTCTCACCGTCTCGTTTCTCGTTCCCTTTCCCGTTTCCAGTCCCTCTCCCACACTCGCTTCTCTCGCAGGTCCTTCGACGGAGCTTCGTCCGTGCACCGGCAGCGTCCTTCTCGGCGGCCATGTCCTCGCACCGGCACGAGCGCGATGCGCGGTCCCGCTCGCGGCCACGGCACGACGAGGATCCATCGCGGTCACGGCGAGAAGAGGAGCCTCGCCCGCGTCGCAGCGAAGACAGCCGGCCGCGGCGCGATGACGAAGCTCGCCCGCGGCGCGAGGAGGCCGGCTGGTCGCGCTTCGAGGAAGCTCGCCCACGGCCAAGTCGTGACGAGGAGCGCTCGCGCTCGCGGCACCCAGCCGACGTGTCGTACCGTAGCGAGCTGCAGACACGTCGCGTGGAGTCACATGCCACTCGCAACACAGTCGACACCAGAGCGTCACGACGCACAGTCGAAGAGCGCTACTACGGCGACGGCTCGCCGTACGTGGCGCCCGTCGTGGCGCCGTTGCAAGTGACGCGCCGTACTCAGGACGGCCAGCAGCCCGCGTCGCGAGCACTGCTGCCCACGCCACGCACGCCGGCGACCAGGCGGCCAGTGCCTCCATCCGCAGAGCCGAGTCCGTCGTCGGAGTACTCCGTGCGCCGGCAGTCCTCGCTCAACAGCCTGCGCTCTCGGTCCAGCAAGCTCGAGCCGCCGCCGAAGTCTGCTGCACGCTACACGAGTCGGAGCGGAGCGTCGGTTGCTACGGGTCGCAGCAGTCTGGAGAGCAGCTACAGCATCAGGAGCGATGCCAATCCGTACCGCAGCAACCACCCATCTTCCCAGTACGCTTCGCGTGACTTCGACGACGACGCATACATGGAGAATGTGCAGACACCGCGACACGACAGCACGTCGCAGCAGCGCCGGCCCGACGTCCAGACTCGCTCTCGCTCGCAGAGCGACCCGTCGCACTTCGGCGAGCGCCCGTCGTACGTGCACTCTCGCTCGTGGGATAGCCCCGCCACGCGCCTGTCCGCAGCACGGCAGCATCTCTCAGCAAATCATGGCGCCGTCACCGACCATCCCGACGGCGACCTCTCGACGCGGTCGATCACTCCCGTCACCCGCGTCATCGGCCTCCACGGGCCGCAGACGGTGCCGCCTATCCCGCTCATGCGCGGCGCCGACACGCGGCTGCCCGTTCCGATCGCCCGAGAGCCATTGCCGGCACTCGTAGGCCAGCCGCTGCCGCCCGTGCCTATCGCCGCAGCCTCGACTCACTACTCGCACTCGTCGTCGCTCTGGCGCACCACCAGCCAGCCACGAGACGGGCATGCGCACCAGGCGCACCTCTCGACGGCCTCTTCGGCGTACAGCTCCGCCTCGGCGCCCGGCAACTACGACGTCGTCGAATCGCTCAGCACGCTGGAGGGCCGTGACAAGCGTCTGACTGCGCTGGTCGCCGACCTCTTCGATGTGCAGACCGTCTTCGAGAAGGCGCGCAAGAGTGCTCATCAGTCCGTCATGACCGACTACTTTGCCTCGCGGCGCGCGACAGCGCAGATGGAGGCGAAGCAGAAGAAGGAGGGCAAGCTCAAGCGCCTCACCGAGCACCTCTCCATCAGCGAGGTCATGTCGTACCTCACGCCCGAGGATCTCATCCGCGCCGACTCGGGCACCGTCGACGGCGGCTCGACGAGCGTCGCGGCGATGCAGCGCAGCTCCTACTTCGTCGACGGCACGTCGCGAGTCAGCTGGGCGCAGTCGACCGACTCGAATGGCGCACACGACGGCTCTGGCCGCCGCCGCTCACTGTGGCCATGGGGTCAACGCCAGAGTGCGCAAGCGGACCAATTTCCCCAACCGCCGCCTCGCACCAAGCGTGGCACGGTGTACACAAATGCCCAGCCGCCTCTGCGGAGCGTCTTTGAAGAGGAGAGCCCTCGCGGCGGCAGAGACGCGAGCTTCGACAACGTCCGCCTCACGCCGCGCACACCGCATCGCCGTCAGGACAGCGATGCGACGCTGGCCAGCGCCTGCAGCGAGGGACACAAGTCGTGGCGCTCGTCGGAGGACTCGATGCGCAAGGGCGAGAAGGGCGTGCGTGCCTCGTTCAACTCCATCCTCACCGTCGCCCATGACCGCGCTCGCGCGGCCTCGACGCTCGAGGGCCGGCCATACTTGTACGACGCACGGCAGTCGCAGCAGCCGCTCAAGAGCAAGGCCGAGGTCGTCGCCGAGTGCCTTGCCCAGGGCTCGGCGCCGCCTGGCATGCCATACGACCCCACGCTTGTCACCTGGGACGGCGACAACGATCCGGAGAACCCGCGCAACTGGCCGTCGCGTAAGAAGGTGCGTGCCAGTGCGCTTCGCCATGCGCTCCTTGCTGACCATGCCGCTGCAGTGGATCGTTACCGTGCTCATCAGTCTCAGCACCTTCGCGTCCAACTTCGGCATCGCCAACATGGCGCCCGCGCTGGGCCTCATCTCGCAGGACTACCACATGACGACGTCAGTGGAGCGCGGCCTCGTCATTGCGCTCTACGTGCTGGCCTTTGCCGTGGCGCCGCTGGTGTACGCGCCGTTCAGCGAGATCTTCGGACGCAAGACGGTGCTCATGTTCGGCCTCTGTCTCTACCTCGCCTTCAACACCGCCTGCGCGTTTGCGCCCAGCTACGAGGTGCTGGCCGTGTTCCGCTTCTTCGCCGGCTTCGGTGCTTCTGCGCCGCTGGCCGTCGGCGGCGGCCTGCTCACTGACGTGTGGCCACCGGAGCAGCGTGCCACGGCCATGGCCGTCTTCTCGCTGGTGAGTCGTGTGCGAGACCACTCGTTGCTCGTCACTGACGCACGCTTGCAGGCACCGCAAATGGGCCCTGTGCTCGGCCCCATCATGGGCGGCTGGATCACCGAGCTGCTCGTGGCGTGGAAGGACATCGTGTACATCTCCTCGGGCCTCATCGCGGCGCTGCTCATCGCCTTCATCCCCTTCGTCAAGGAGACGTACGGCCCCTTCATCCTCGCACGACGTGCCGCGCGGCGGCGCAAAGAGGAGAGCAACCCGGAGCTGAGCACGGTGTTCGAGCGCAAGGCCGAGACGCTGCGCATCAAGCTCGTCAAGGGCATGGTGGTGCCGTTCGTGCTGCTCTTCCGCGAGCCGCTGCTGCAGATCCTCGTGCTCTACGTCGGTGTCCTCTTCGCCGTGTTCTACCTGCAGAAGACGACGATCCCGGCCGTGTACGGCACGGTGTACAAGGAGAAGCCGGGCATTGCCTCGCTGCACTACCTGTGAGTGCTGCGCCGCTTCCACACACTAAGCTTTGCTGACACGCTCGCCGCAGTGCCATCGGCCTCGGCCTCATGATCGGCGGCGTCATCGGCGGCCGGCGCACCGACATGGAGTTCCGACGCCTGACGGTCAAGAACATGGGCAACGCCGTGCCCGAGTTCAAGCTGTCGATCATGCGCGTCTTCTCCTTCTTCCCGCCCGTCGGCCTGATGCTCTACAGCTGGTCGGCCGACCAGGCGCTGCCGTGGGCCGTCTCCGACCTGGGCCTGTTCATCTACGCCATCGGCATGTCGGCCAGTGTCATCTCGGCGCAGGTGAGTGGCGGAGCGCGCCTGTGCGTTACTGCCGCTGATCAGAGTCTCGCCAGGCCTACCTCGTGGAGTGCTACGCGCTGCTGGCGGCGCCGGCGCTGCTCGCGTCCGTCTTTGTGCGCTCGACGATGGGCTTCAGTGCGCCCCGTGAGTTGCGCTGCGCGACCATTTGCCCTGCTCCATGCTCACGCTCTCTCATGCAGTCTTTGGCGAGGCGATGTACGACGCCCTGGGCCTCGGCGGCGGCGGCTCGATGATGGCAGGCATCTGCTTTGCCGTCGGCGTGCCCACGCCCTTCCTGCTCTTCCGCTTCGGCCCCATGCTGCGGGCGCGCAGCACCTATGCTAACCACAAGCACGCCGACTAATGCCCCGCGCTGTGCCTGCGCTGGCCGCCGACAGCCGTCCGTTCCTTGCACATGTCCCCTGCAATGCCACTTGCCGTTGATGCGGCAGCCGTGCTGAGGCCGAGAAGGAGGTGGTCAGGGTGCAAGGCGTGGGAGCAGGCACGCCAGCACGTGCCGCCGCCGAACGATTGCCGATCCCGGCGTGCGGCGCTGTGACGCGGCTATGCAGGCACGGCACAGGCACTGGAGCAGCGCGTGGAGCGTGCGTGCAGGAGCCTCTCGAGCCGGCGAGATTCGTCCCTGGCCGGCGAAGGAGCAGCTCGAGACGGCGGCAGGAGGGCAGAGGGAGGAGGACGAGGCATGCGAGGACCCTCGTCGAACGGACGTCGGCCGGCAGCCAGCAGGATTCTGCCTGAACGGCCGCGGGCAGGAGAGGGCGGCGGGATGGAGTCAGTACGCGCGCCGGCCGCTGTTGGCCTGCCTGCAGGCGAGGTGCGCCGCTCTCTGCGCGCGCCGGCCAAGCCAGCTCGCCCGGTAACGGTTCGCGCGCTCCGTCGGGCTGCTTCGCTCCTGACCACCACCACACCACTCCAACCTCAACTCACCCCCACCTCACCACCCCCACCTCACCACCCCCACCTCACCACCCCCACCTGCACAATGGTTCTTTTCAAGGAGGGCGACGTCGTTGAGTGTGAGTGTCTGCCGCAGATGTTCGCGCACAGGGAGGTGGTCGGCAGGGTCAGAAGGTCAAGGAGCGTCAGACACTGGACACGGCATCGCTCGCGCCAGCGCATGAGCTGCTGTGTGCGCTCGATGGCTCTGGAGTTAGAGACGCACATCTCCCAGCACCTCGCGGTCTCGATGGCCCTCGCTGGGTGCGCGTCTGCGTTTGGCTGGCCGGCGCGCTGCTCCCGGGTAGATAAGCTCGTCTCGCCGAAGAGAGGGCATCAGCATCGACGCCTCGGGCTAGACGCTGCCTCGCCTCGGACTTTGATGCTGCAATGAGGAGCTCTGCGACCAGGCTGCACCGCCAAGGCGCAGCGCTCGTCCTGGCGCGCCCGGCCGGGGAGCGTACGTGGTGCCGAGCTGCGCGCAGCTTTTGGTCCAGTACCCCTGCGGCCGCACGCTCTCTTCGCTATCGTTGCTGCAGAGAAGAGCACTTCATCGTGCTGTGGAGGTAGGCAGCTTCAATCGACAGTCAGCGGCTTCTTGCCAGCTGCAGAGTCTGGACAGAGATTGCCGACGCGGCGACCGCAACGCTCCGGCGCACCTTCTCCCTTCTCCCTTCGCGCCCGCGGCGCTATCACCCTTACTGACACTCTCCCGTCTCCAGACCGCCCCTTTGGCGGCGAGGTCAAGGAGGGCAAGATCGACAAGATCGAGGCCAAGACGGGCGGCCACGTCGAGATCACGTACTTCGTGAACGACGACAAGCTCATCTCGTGCCAGGTGCGTGCTGCTGCTGCAGCCAGCCCTGCGGCGCTGTATCTCACGCTGTCTCGTCGCCGCAGATCATCGGCATCAAGAAGAACGCCGCATGAGCGTGCCTTCGAGCCGCACGGACATCTAGACGCTGCCGATCGCCGCGTCGCGACGTGCAATGCTACGTTTCACTCTGTCGCGATGCGTGAGGGTGATCAATTGCCGACGGGTACAATGTGCGGGCTCAAGACGGGAAGGGTGCTACATGCGTGTGGCCGTGTTGCGCTGTGGAGGCGCTCACTTGCGCTCCGAGGGCGGCGTGCTGTCGACGGCGGCGTTGACGATGCCGGCGGTAGCCTTCTTGCGCGCCTCGTTGAGCATGCCGAAGAAGCCGTCGTCCGAGGCGCTGGTGGGCTTGTGCTCCCACTCCTCAGAGTGCTTGGTGACCTTGCCCTGCGCGTCGCGCTCGAGCGCGAGGAGGCTGTTGAGCGTCTTGAAGGGCTCCTTGTCGTCCGTCTTGCGGTAGTACGACACGTCCTGGTCGACGAGGATGGTGCTCTTGGGCAGCGTCGCCGGGTTCTCGAGCACGCGGAACTTGTCGAGCGTGGCACGCGGGCTGCGGGAGGAATGTGAGTGGTGGAAGGAGAGGGCCGCGCCAGGCAGGCACACTCACAAGACCTTGACGAGGCCGTTGAACTGCGCCTTGATCGACTCGACGCCCTCGGCAATGCTGACGGGGTCGTGGAAGACGGCGGCCTGCGCGTACATCGAGTACGACTGCGACGTGGGCGAGACGGTGTAGAGCTGTATGCGAGGTTGGAGTCAGCGACAGATCACGACGCATGCAGCCTCTGAGCTCGACACAGGTGCACACGACATCACTCACGTCGCGAATGCCCTGCAGCACGCTCTTCTCGTCGTCGTTGGGCTGGCGCTCGCGCAGCTGCTTGCTCTCGGTGGGCGTGAGGCCCGAGGCGTTGGTCTTGCTGTCGGCGGAGGTCATGGTGCGTGCGGAGCTGGCGAAGGTGCGCGTGGACTGGGGTGCGGCGGCGAGGCGGGGGAGCGACAGGCGGGCGCGGAGAGGCATATGAGAGGTTGAGAGTGAAAGGTTGAGCGTCTGTGGAAGCAGACGAAAGGGGCTGTGGTGGCGGGAGGGAGAGAGAGGCCAAGCCGGCTGGGCTTATGTAGCCGTCGAGCAACGCCCAGCAAGGCGTGGGACGCTCGGCGTCATCGCAGCGCAGGGTCGCCGGCGCAGCCTCAAGCCTCGGCGCTGCAAGTGGCGCCCCGAGGAACGCTCTCGGCCGCAGCAGGTGCAGCGTGCCGAAGCAGCGTCAGCGTCGGAGCAGGGTCCAGCGCAAGGCGTGCGCCGGCGCGGCGGAGCGGTGACGCGCTGCCTCCACCCGGCGCGGGGTACGCCCGTGCGTGGGAGCAGCGCTTGCTGACACTGCGCACCGCCTCCGTCGTCACTTTCCGCACCACCGCAGCAATCTGTCCTGCGTCAAGCTCAACGTCAAGAAACAACGAGCTTTGTGCCGCGGCAGAGTGACCGGTAGAAATACAGCAGGCGTGTGGCGAAAGAGGGTGGGGCTGCGGCGAGCACGGGCTGCGCGGCTGAGGGACAGGGCGGGACAGGCGTGACGAAGCGGGTCGGGTTGGACAGGAACGAGGAGCGAGCGAAGGAGGCAAGGTAAGGTGAGGACTCGACGCCGCTGTGTCTACGCCGCAACGGCTGCAGGGGCAGCAGTGCGCGCCGCACAAGCTGTCACGTCGTCGCTCTCGTAGTAGCACGGGTACAGCGACACCGGCTGCGGCGCCGGCGCGCTGTCCTTGGTGGGCGTCGGCGGCGCCTTTTCCTCGAGCTCGGGCAGAGTGGCCTCCTGGCGCGGCAGCGGCGGCGCAGCGACGACAAGAGCCGGCATCTGGTGGGCGTGCAGGCTCTGCCGGTTCTTGTTGCCGCTGCCACTGCTGCGGCCGATGCTAGTGAAGATGCGCGAGAGCCGGCCGGCGCCGCTGGCCTTGGTCGGGCTCGGCCCCGCCTCGGAAGACGAGGGCGTGACAGCACGACGCAGAGTGAGGCCGAAGCTCGTGGCGCTGCCGGTGCGGCGCACCGTGCCGCGCGAGGGAGAAGCGGCCGAAGCGACGCTGGCACGCGCAGGCGAGGGAGACACGGCGGTCTCACCAAACGAGATGCTCGGGCCAGAGCCGCGACGAGCGGGCGACTCGGTGCCGGCGACGAGGCCGAGGCCGGGCGCAGCGCGAGCCAGCTGCGTAGCCTGGTCCTCGAGCTCGCGCTCCTCGAGCAAGTCCGTCGAGACGACGCTCATGCGGCTCTTGCGCGGCTGCTGCTGCGGCGAGGGAGGAGCCGTAGAGGCAGGCGTGGCCGTGTCGGCCAATGCGCTGACAAGACTCTGCATCGTCGACATGGTGGCGCCACTCTCGGAGCGCGACATGCCGTCGAACGCCTGGGGCTTGTACGGCGGCATGCGCGTGACGGCTGCCGAGTCGGGCACGTCGCCGAGACTATCGAATGCGTTTGTCTCCTCGAGATCGAGTGCTGCCTCGGCGTGCATAGGAGCAGCCCAGTCGGCTCCGAAGCGCCTGTGCAGCGCAAATCGCGTCGGCGTGCTGGCGGGCACGAGCTTGCGCACGAACGCCACGCGGCGCGAGTGGTAGCGCTGCGAGCGCACGGGGTGGAACATGTCCAGGCGCATCTGCTCCAGCTCGGCCGTGCGGAAGGCCGCGAAGCCGGCGGCGAAGGAGAGAGGCGTGCCAGAGCGGCCTGCGCGAGAGGCGAAGAGCAGGCTGAGGTAGGCATGCTTGGCGTCGAGCATCTGCTGCATGATCGGCGTAGCGGCCGGCACGCTCGAGTCGAAGCCAAGCGCAGCCGGCGCAAACGGCTTGGTCCAGCGAGCGCCACAGCTGAGCAAACCTGTGGCGTCGGTAGCCGCGTCGCCGACGGTGGCCAAGACGAGGCGAGCGACGTCCTGCTTGATGAGCGCCAGCAGTGCCGCAGGTCCCTCAGCGCCGGTGCCGACGATGTGGTCGACCATGCCACACTCGAGCGCCTGCGTCGGGCTCATCGGCATCATGTTGCGCGCCAGCTCACGAGCCTTCTGGGCGCCGCAGCGCGCCGTCCAGCTGAACGTGTGATACTCGGAGCCGAAAAGGCCCACGCCGCGGTAGTGCGGGTTCAGCGTGGCGGAGGCCGAGCAGAGCACTACATCGGCGGCAGTAGCGAGTGCCAGGCCACCGGCGGCTGCATTGCCACGCAGCGCAGCGATGGTGAGCACGTTGTGCGGCGCGAGGATGCGCTGCATCACATCGTCGATGGCGTTGATGTTGGCCCAGCTCTCGGCGGCAGGGTCGGCAGAGCCCTCGATGACGTTGAGCGCAATGCCGTTGCTGAAGTAGCCCGGCCCGCCGAGCAGCACGACGGCCGAGATGCGCTGCACCAGCGCCCACTGCAGTGCCGCCTCGAGCTCGCGGCACTGCTCTGTGGCGCAGGCGCCGTTGTAGAAGTCGAAGTGGACGTATGCGACTGTGGACTCGTCCACCTGCTCCAGCTCGACCCAGACTTGCTGGTACGTGCCCTCGGCGCGCTGCCAGTCGGCCTCGTCGCGCGGCGCAGCCCACTCCTCGACGTGTGCGAGCTCGAGACGCTCAGCGAGACCGGAGATGCTCTCGATGCACTGCAGTGCCGGCAGCTTGGCGTGCAGGTAGGTGTCCGTCTTGGCCTTTGGCCGGCGCAGGTGGGTGAGCCAGATGGGGTGCTCGGCGCCGCAGTCAACGAGGACGGCGCCGCTGCGGGTCGCAAGTACCTTGCCGCGGTGCGAGTGCTCTGCGCGAGCGGCGGCGGAGGGGCAGAGCGGTGCAGTCTGCACATGCGCGCCGTAGATGAAGAGCGACTGGCCGCCCAGCAGCGCAGTCTGCACACCCGGCTGGCTGTCGGCGCTGTTGATGCGCTGCACGAGCGCTGCTGCGCTCAGCGTCGAGCCGGAGGCCAAGCCGGAGAAGTCGCGTGCCGAAGCCTTGAGCAGCGGCCGCTCGTGCGTCGCGCCGCCCTGAAACGGCAGGCCACGCGAGACGCACGCCGTGCGCGCGGCATCGGTGAGGGATGTGGGAAGCTCGACGGGCAGCGGTAGCGTAGGGCATGCGGCAAGCAACCGCTCAAGTGCGCACAGCACGGCGCTGACGACGGCACGGCTGACGGGTCCGCGGTAGAAGTCGCTCTTGGTGAGTGCGGCCGTCTCGGCGTCGAGCTCAAACTGCTCGAAGGCGACTGTGGCTCGTGTCAGCCCTGCGCATGTGCAACTCTGCCCAGCCGACACTTACCGATTGGGCCGGCGTCGAGCGCCTCGATGGCCTGCAGCACCGTGATGGCCCAGTGGGAGCGGCGCGAGGCGCTGGCGCCAGGCGCGCCGTGCCGCTCGTTGATGAGCTGCAGCTGCGTCTCCCAGTCCTCGTGCTCGCCCTGGTCGCCGAAGAGGGCCATGTCGATGGCCGACGGGCCAGCATCACCGGGTGCGCCCTGTGGGATACCATTAGTGCAATGTAGCGAGAGTGCTGCCGCGCATCCACTCACGGGATGCACGATAAGCGTCAGATGGTTGGCGTAGATCTCGGCCGGCACGCGCTTGGTGAGGAACGGGCAGAGGATGACGTCTGGGCGTGCCAGCTCGGCCGCCTCGACCATGAGGGCCGGCGACAGGGCCAGCTCGACGGTGACGGCATGCCCGCGCGCCTGCAGTGCCAGTGCCAGGCGCTGCGAGAGCGAGTTGTGCGCCGTGACGAGGAAGAGGACACGCATGGCTGCGGATGCAGCGGGGAGCAAGAAGACAGGACTTGTGAAGGCGGAGCGAGGCGGAGGCGTGGGTGTCCGGGACGAGGTGGAGAGCGTGGAGGTGGGATGCGATGCGGATCTGCGCCGGCAGGGTGCGCCTCTTATGGCCCTCGCGGCGAATGCTGGCCGTGCCAGGGGCTGCGAGACTGATTGCTCCCCCTGCGCAGTGCGGCCGCGGCGCCGGACGGACGCGGTCGCGGACGACGGCTGCGAGCCCCTCGCGCTGCACGCTGCACGAGCGCGGGGCAGCGTGCGGCCGTGCGTCGAAGCTACTGCACGCTGAGGCTGCATCTTGCCCTCCTGAGCACGGAGGGTGCGCAGCAAGCTGGGCGAGGAGCGGCCGGCTGCGGCGAGCCGCTGCGGCCGGGAGGCGCGGCCGCTCAAGGGGTGCGGACGCATGAACGCACACGGGCACAGCCATGCACGCACGTGCAGGCACACGCGCTTCACGCTTGTGACGCGGGCGCAGCTGCGCTGCTGACGCCCTGCCGCCGAGTTAGCGCGGGAGAGAGCGAGAGGGAGAGGGCGCGGCTGCATGCTGGTGTCCTCGACCTCCTCTCGCAAACCGCAGCTGCAGCCGACGCGGCGGATGCGGCACGGAGCAACGAGCAGCAGCAAAGATGGACGGCTGCTGGCCGCGTGCCGTTGCCCGCTTGAGGCCGTTGCGCGGCATTGCGCCGATGCCTGCCGATCGTCGTTCACTCGTTGCCTTTGCGAGCCTCTCCTTCTCGGCAGCGGTGTTGGTGCTCCTCTCTGAATGCTGCGCTGCGCTTGTGCGGAAAGCAGCGCTCGACGTCGAGCTCGCGTGTCGTCGTGGAGCAGCGGACGGCTGCTGTCAAAGCTTGCAGCTCCGCCCAACAAGCGTGAAGCTGCGCTCTGCATCTGCCGCGCTGCATGCGCTCGCAACGCGCTCCCACGCCCCTCGCGCTCGCATGAGCACTCTCTGCGCCCTATCCCTCGTCGTTGCGCTGCGTCGCTTTGCTTGTGCTTGCTCGAGGCCGGTCTGCAAGCGGTAAGCGCAGGCTGTGCCCTGCACCCTGCGTCTGGCTCGCCATTCGCATCGCTCTGCCGCTGTGAGTGAGAGAGGGCAACGAGAGAGCGCGACGCGCAGCAGCCGCTCGCTGCTGTCAGGCGCGCCTGCATGCGCCTGCAAGGGGTGCAGGCCCGCTGCCGTCCTCTCTCCCTCTCGCCGCCTCCCGCTCGAGGTCGCGTCCTCGCCGCAGCACCCTCAAGCTTCCCTTGACTCCTCGCTGCAAGCGGCAGGCTGCACCTCCTCATGCAGCTGCAGCGCGCAGCCCTATCCCCGACATCGGGCCGCTGCGCGCCATATGCTGCGTGTGCTGAGCGGCTGTCAGCCAGCTGCGACTGATCCCGCGTGCTTTCTCTTGTGCTCTCTTCGATGCGAGTCTGCAGAGGCGAGAAGGACAAAGGGAGCTGTCTCTGCTGGTTGCTGCTCGAATCCTTGACGGCCGGGGATGTCGAGACGCTGCTCTGGGCGCAAAGATAGCATTTGGCTCTCTCGGCGCGTTGCTCTGCTGCCGCTTGCTCCCCAGAAGCGAGATGGGCGACGCACCAAAGGAGTGGATGACGAGATGAGATACATTGCCTGCAGCGCAGCAAGAGCTGGTTGCCTGTGAAGGGCAGCGCGAGGGAGAGCTTGGCAGCGGCGGACGAGACGTCAAAGTGGTGCTACGTGCTAAGCTCTGTACAGCGGCAGCAGGGAGCACGTCTGGCTTGCTTGAGCATGTCTGCACCAGCGCATCGATGTATGCTCATCGCTGCTTTGCACGGCAGCCGTGTCTAGTCGAGTGCTGGCCCTTGGGGCGGCAGGCTTGGATGGCCGAAGAGCGAGAGGGGGGGCGTGGGAACAGCGGCAAGGCGCGCCTCGGCGCTCCGCTCGCCTCCACTTGCCTCGAGCGTCGTGTCCACCACTTCCACCTCCTCTCCCTCTCGCTGGCCGCCGGCATGAACACGCACGGCGGCTTCTTCTACACGCCCGCAGCCGACGATGGCGCCTCCACCGCCGCCTCTGCGTCCGGCTTCGGGAGCAGCTCTCGCCCGCCTCCCACGGCGCCACGACGACTGACGCCGCTGCAATCTTCACGGCTCATGGCCTGGCTTGACGCAGCGCTGCTCGCCCTCTCGCGCAACCATCGCCGCCGCCATGCGCCCGACTCTCCGCTGCGCTCATTGCGCGCCTACTGCGCTGCTGTCCTGCCCGTGCTCGCTGTGCTGGCATCCGTGCCGCCGGCGCCGCCGGCTGGCAGCATCAAGGTCGGCTATCTGCTGCAGCTCAGCGACGTCGTGCCCGAGGCGTGCACGGGCTACGACGCGCATGGTGGACGACCTACGGGCAGGGCGGGCGAGGATGTGCAGCAGGAGGAGCATGACCAGGAGCAGCTGCAGGAGGAAGAGCTCGAAGACGTAGGCACCACCCTCGCGCGCGCTCTGCAGCTCATGCATCTCATCGATGCCCAATGGCACGCCCTCGTGCGCGGCTTCGAGCTCGACTATGCCGCCGTACAGGCCGAGGCAGCGAAGCTCTTTCCATTCATCGGTCCTCCCGCCACTTCAGCGATGCCCCCTTCTTTCGATGGCCGCCATGCCGCCGCCAAGCCACGCGAGGTGCGCCAGTCCGATGGCGCATCCGGCCGCGCCCTCTCTCAGACGGATCGCGTGCGGCTGCAGAACATCGCACTGCGCGCTCGTACCACACTGCGCGCGTGGGGGCGCGCGGCGCTGGATGTAGAGCCACTGCCAGAGGAAGACACGTTCGAGAAGGAGGAGCGGACGCGAGCGGAGGGCGATCTGGAGCAAAAGCCGGAGGAGCTGGATGGGATTGTGGAGCTTGACGATGAGAGCGAGCAGAGTGGAGATGAGGTGGTCGTCAAGCAGGAGGGCGAGGAGGAGGAAGAGGAGATGGAAGAGGTCCTCGTACCGCCAAGCACCGCGCATAGCGCTTCCCCGCCTCCACGGCCACGAGAGGAGCAGGGCAAGGACGACACGGAGGAGGGCAGGCATTTCGCCAATGTCTTCTCGAAGACCGTGAGTGTGATATCTTTCACTGCTTCGCTTGCTTCGCTCACGCTTTTTGATGCAGTTCGATCCAGACGCGTCTGACGAAGACGAGGAGGACGTCAAGCCCGTCATCTCGCACGACTACTCCACCCCTCCCACGCGCACACCGCTCAAACGTCAGCGCTCTCGCACCTCTTCGCCTCCAGCCCGTCGTCGAGCAGCGCCAGCAGATGCGGCCCGGCACGAGCGGCAAAGCTCCGCCTCCCCGGCGGCATCGCCGCCAGCGCAGCTGTCCGAAGGCGTCCTGGCCTGGGACAAGAGCTTCTCGCGCATCTTCGAACGCACGCTCGCGGCGCTGGCGGACGCGCAACAGATGCGGCTCGAGCGCGAGGAGCGGAATGCTGCTGAGGGCCGGTAGCACGGCGGCAAGGCGGACGGGCTAGTGTCATGACGGCGCCGCACCCTGCTTCATCTGCGGCTTCTACTTCATTCAACGTCAGTCAATCTGCCAGCACGATGTGGTCTCCGACAGAGCGAGCGCAGACGTCCTTGGCAGAGGACCTCTGCACTCGCTAGGTTGGAGAAAGCCTCGTGCTGATGGATCGAGTCTCGGCGGATAAGAGATGCAGGAGACGAAGCTGAGCGCTCGCACTGCCAGCTCGCCGCCTCCGTCGTGCAGTCCCCGACAGACTCCCACTCCCATCTTCTTGGCCGTCGTCGCTCCGCCCACGCACCCGTGTGCAGCGTATCGACGACGTCTTCATGAGCTGAGCTTGGAGGATTTCGAGCGACGTGCACTCGTCCCGCTAGTAGAGGAGCTCGCGAGCGAAGCTGACTGCGACAGATGCTCCGCGACCGCCTGCACGCCGATGATTCGGCGTGTAGGCCGTCACGCAGCATCTGCGGCACGTCCACTTCGCCTCGCAAGG
Organism: Tilletiopsis washingtonensis; assembly: GCF_003144115.1. Lineage (NCBI taxonomy): Eukaryota > Fungi > Basidiomycota > Exobasidiomycetes > Entylomatales > Tilletiopsis > Tilletiopsis washingtonensis. The sequence goes on from NW_020312020.1 coordinate 309,366, forward strand.
TCTCAACCTGCTCTGCACATGCGCTGCTCGGGCTTCGGATGTTCCTCTGGCAATGACATCCTCAGCAGCGCATTGGCTCGTTGCGTGACATAGCAAAGGCGCTACTCAGCCCGCAGCGGGTGTGATGGAGAAGTAGTCGTCCACCTCTGCCAGGCGCGGAGGCACTCTCAGAAAAGGGGTGCGCCGCATCACAAGGGCGCCGTTGGTTCCACAGAATACGCAGATGAGGGGCAATGAGTGCTGGCATACTGAAGGAAGGTGACTTGTGTTGTTCTGGATGTGTGAGGGTGTTGTACAAGTGCTATCAATGGTGTCGTCTGCCCTTCGCTACGTCGCGCGCGAGCCGCGTCCACGCCCGCCGCGAGCGCCGCCGCGCGTGCTGCTCGAGGCTGCGCCTCGGCCTCGGCCTCTCGTCGATCCCCTAGCTCTGCCCCGCGCGCCTCCTCTCCCTCGCTTCGCCGGCAGGCGTTCCTCCTCGTCCGAAGGCGGCGCTGCATCACCGCCGAAGAAGCCCTCTTCTCCGGCTGCGCCTGCCGCAGATGCCGACCTGTCGCCTCCGCCGCCGCCGACGATGAGTGCCACAGCCTTGTCGCACTCCTTCTGCGTCGCCTCGCCGCCCTTCAGCACGGCGTGGAAGCGAATGCTGAGGACCTGCTTGATGCAGTCGTATGCGCGCTTCGTGTAAAAGCCCGTCTCCATCTGCGCGAGGGGCCGCATCAGCATGCATTCTCACGCAGCAAATGCGCGGAGGCAACTCACGTCGAAAGTCTCGCGCAGGTTCTCGGGGCCCTCGGCTTCGATCAGCGGCCGTGCGATCGGGTCGGTGATGTCGCACAGCATGAAGCGGCCCGAGTTGGCCTCGAGCGAGACTCCGTTGAAGATGTGGCTACGGCTGCAGAGCGAGCGAAGCGCGATCATCAGCGTCATGCGTGCAAGGGAGAGGCGCAGCACTCACGGATGTTCATCTTCCACGGCGGCGCCCTGCTGAGCGTCTTGCGCCTCGGCATCGTCATCCGCTGCAGCGTCTTCCGGCTCAGCGCTCCCTCTGCCCTCCTCATCGTCCTCACGTGCCATACTCTCGACGCCGCGATGCAGGTTGCGGCCATCGCCGCCGATCTTGACGCGTCCCTTCGGCAGCTCGTCGGCCTTTCGGTTCATGAAGACGAAACGCTGGTAGCTGCGGGACAAAGAGGGCATCAGCTGAGGGCGTGATGTGAGGACGCAGTGACGGAGACGCACAAGCGCGAGCTGCGGTCGGCACGCGGGTCGAAGCCGTAGCGAATCAGGCAGTCGCGCCATGGGCCGTCCTTCGTCGTGTAGCAGACGAGCGGCAGGTATTGCTTGTGGCTGCGCGTGCGATGCATCGTCAGCCCATCCTGCGCATCCGCAGAGGCTTGAGGACAACATCACTCACAGGCCCACCATCTTGCGCTCCGCCGGCTTCAGCGTGTTGAAGAGCGAGCCACGCGTCCAGACGGGACGCTCTTCGAAGCACTGCGCGGACGGCGTCAGCAAGAATCCAGCAGGCCTTGTCGCTTCAGACCACGACACGCACCTTCTCGAGCGCCTTGAGCACTGCAGCGTCTGACTTCTCGCGCTCGGCTTCAATGTGTGCAAGTGGCGCGTCCGGCACCTGAGCTCTCGTGTCATCAGCATGCAAGCGTGCGAGGAGCGTCGGTGCAGACGTACCGGCTTGGTGCTCTTCATGCTGTAGTTCGGTGGCGCCAGACCTCGCCAGCGATTGGCATTGACGTAGCGTGATGTGCCATCGGGTTGCTGCTGCAGTCTCGACGCTGGGTTCTGCCGGAAGCTGTATGTATCAAGGCTGCGGTTAGCAGGCTGCGACCTGGGCAGCTGCGCGCCATAACGCACCCGTACTTGCGCGCCACAGTCGTGATGGAAAACGCAGGCGGCGTGACCATGAAGTCCTTGTTGCCCCAGCTCTCGCTCTCGGGCATGAAGCGGAAGTTGCTCATGGCTGCTACGTCCATCCGCTGCAGCGCAGACATGAGCAGCATCGTCTGTTCATGGATGTCGGTGGCCGCTACCGAGGTTCGCCCTTCGTCTTGCGCTGCTTCCTCGCCCGACTGCTGCGGCGGCGAGGCGATCGCAGGCTCAAAGGCAAAGTCTGCCAGCTGGCGGAAGCGCAGCGTGTGTCGCGCAAGACCGAGGATCTCTGCCGTATGCTCATGCCGCACCTGCACCTCGTCCTTGTCCGTCGTCGCCGACATGGCGCTGTCGCCCTGCGCATCCGTCGGCGCGGCGGCGCGACGACGACGCCGCCAGACACGCGTGCGTAGACGTAGCACGCCGTCGTTGGTGCCAACGATGTGGCCGTGCAGAGGATGCCGAAAGAGCTCAGTCGAGGCGAGCTGTGCGTTACTGGAGGAAGCAGCTTGGCCGTTGCTGCCCGCGCCGCTACTGCTGCCCGCCGCCGCACTGGCAGAGCCGATGCGGCATTCAATTACGGCGTCGGACATGCCGAGATGCTGGTGCAGGTGTGCCAGAGCGCCAGCGGGCGATGCCAGCGCAGGCGGACGCGGATCGAGCGTCTGTAGCGCACGCGCTAGCGCAGGGTTGTGCGAGAGGTCCGTGGTGGTGTTGATGGCGAGCGTGTGATGCGGCGCAGCAGAGCGTGCGTGTGCCTGGGTACGCGCCGGGACAGAGGGAGTGGAGGAGCCAGAGGAGGCCTGCTGCTGCTGTTGCTGCGACTCGTTCGGCATTGAAGGTGCCGCAGGAGCGCCCACGACGCCCGGATACTCGATGACGACGAACTTGTGACTCTTGTTCGGCAGGCTGCGCACCGGCGCCAGGCGGCCAGCCCGGCGGGCAGGCGCAGGCGCCGCTGAGGGCTCAGCTGCCGTCGTGGCTGCGTCGCCGTCGCTGACATCCGCGACCGCCTCAGCGGGCACGTCCGGCGGTGGCGAGTCCGCGTCGGCGGCGGATGCCGACGGAGACATGCGCGCGGTGGGAGTGAGGAGGATGTGGTCGCGAAGCAGGAAGAGGAGCGAGGCACGCTCGACGCGGCGTCTGCTGGACCGTGCGCAAAGGGCGCGAAGGCGGAGCGGGAAGCGACTCGAGCTCCACCTGCGCAGGTGTTGGCTTGCCTCCCGCCACCACACCCCATCCACCTCACACCTCCTCACTACTCACACATCATGGACCAGCTCTTCAACGGTGCGTCGCCCGCGCTGCGACACCTTTGCACCTACTCACACCCCTCACAGCCGGCAAGAAGTTCCTCGAGTCGCAGAACCAGGGCGGCCAGCAGCAGCAGGGCAGCTTCGGACAGGACCAGCAGAACTTCGGCGGCAACCAGGACAACTACGGCGGCAACCAGGGCGGCTACGGCGGCGGCAGCGACAACCAGGGCTACGGCGGCGAGGGCCGCCAGCAGCACCACGAGGGCAGCGGCGGCGGCGAGTTTGGCGTGCAGGGCGGCGCCCACCTCAACCGCCCGCAGGGCCAGAGCCAGGGCTCGGGCGGCCTCGACTTTGGCAGCATCCTCAGCATGGCGCAGCAGCACGGCGGCGGCGGCCAGAGCAACGGCGGCGGCAACAATGAGATGTTCGGCATGGGTGAGTGTGCCGCAGCGGCTCGCGGAATAGTGACGCCTGGCTGAGCGTTGCGCACCAGCCACCAAGTTCCTGCAGTCGCGCTTGAACAACGGCCAGGTGTCGGGCGACGACTTTGATGAGAACCGCGTGATGCAGCAGCATGCACAGGTGAACGACTCCAACTCGTCTGCGCACGCCAACGACGTCGGCGGTGCCGCGGCCGTCGATGCGCTCAAGAGCATGTTCGGCAGCGGCGGCGGCCAGCAGCAACAGCAGCAGCAGGGCGGTGGTGACATGCAGAGCAAGGTGAGCATCGTGTGTGCAACTTGTATCGGACCCATATGCTTATCGATCTGCACCCACAGCTCATCGCGATGGCCATGGCTCAGGCCGGCAAGGTGTGTGCCTAAGCTCGCTGCGCTTGTCTCCCTCTGCTCACATCCGCCGCAGATGTTCGAGCAGAAGCAGTCCGAGGGCAACGTGTCTGGCGGCAACAAGCAGGACGCGATGAACAGGTGCGCCGCCCGTGGTGTTCCGTGTGTGCGTCATGCTGACGCCTCCCGCAGCGCCGGCGAGATGGTCATGAAGTGCGTAGCCCGCCGTACAATGCTTGGAAGACGAGCTGCGCTCACACCCGTGCCGCAGGATGATGATGAAGCAGCAGATGGCCGGCATGATGGGCGGCGGCAACTCCGGCGGCCTCGGCCAGGTGCGTCGCAGCGTAGCCCCGCCTCGATCTGTTGCTGACCTCTACCGAGCAGCTTGCCAAGATGTTCATGTGAACGCGCTCCAACTCGCATCTCCCTGCTGTGTCTGCCGCACGCGTGACTAGGAGTGCAATTGCGATGGAATACAGTGTCGTGACATACGGAAAGATGGGGCAAGACGGGAACGAGAAGGGAGATAGGCGATGCACGACTACGCGACCGAGCCGAGGCGCGAGAGCATCTCGTCGGCCTGCAGCACCTCATCCTCGTCGATGGCGACGCCGTCGAGCCACTCGAGCGCCGGACAGGCCATGGCGAGCGTGCCGCGGTGCAGCAGGCGGCGCGAGGCAAAGTGCGGCGGCAGCGTGCGGGCGAAGCGGGCGTCGGAGGCGGCATAGAGCGCCTGCGTCTGGGCATCGTCTGCGCGCGGCTCGCCATCGTCCTCGTCGGCGTCAAGGAGCGCAGCGGCGCCGATGTCATGTGGCCGCTTGTGAAAGAACGACTTCTCGAGGTCGGCCTGCGCGGCCTTCTGCTTCAGCCGGGCCTGACGCGCCTCGGCGGCCGCAGTGTCGGGCTGCACGACGTTCGGGTTGGGCATGGGCGGCAGGAACGCCGGTTGCGAGGCTGGCGCGTCCGCAGGCGCGGCCTTGTCGACGAGCATGAGCGGTGGGTATAGGCCGAGCGTGCAGGGGTTGGTGCGCACGTCGAGCACGGCAAGCTCTGGCATGTGGTGCAGCGCGTCGACGATGGCGCGCGAACGCTTCAGGCGGCAGCCGACGAGGCTGAGCCGCTTTAGGCGCGCGAGGCCCTGCAGCGGCGGGATGCGTGCAAAGAGGTTGTAGTCCGCGTTGAGGTGGCGCAGATTCGGCGCGAGCGAGCCCAGCTCTGCCGGCAGCGACGAGAGCTGGCAGCCGGACAGCTCGAGGTACACGAGCGAGGTGAATGGCGCCGTGCGCTCGCACAGTCCGCGCGGCAGGGCGTTGCCCGAGAGGAAGAGGCGCGCGGCGTGCGGAACGTGCTGCGCCGGCTGCAGCAGACCGTTGCCGGACACTTGCTGCCGCAGACTGAGGTTGTGCAGCTTGATGAGCGTCTCGATGCCTTCGACGCGCTCAAGGCCGCAGTAGTCTGCGTGCAGCGTGCGCAGCTGCGGCGCAGGCTGCACGTCGAGGTGCTCGACCGCTGCGTTGTAGCTGAGCCGCAGAGCGCGCAGGCGCGGCATCGACGGTCCGAGCTCGAGGCGCGAGAGCAGATTGTGCTCGACGTTGAGGCTCTTGAGCCGGCGCAGTGTGCCGAGCCCGCGCACAGCTAGCAGCTCGTTGTGGCTGACATTGAGGTGCTCGAGGCTGCGCCAGGCAGTGTCGAGCAAGTTGAGCGCCTGCAGCTTGTTGCCACGCAGGCTGAGCAACTTAAGATGCTGCAGACGCTCGATGCCAGCAATGGACGTGACGCCATTGTAGTCGGCGCGCAGCTCGCGCAGGTTGACCAGACGCGAGAGCGCTACAGAATGACTGTGAGCAGCGTACTCTAGTGAAGCGCGCACGGCACTCACCACCAAGATGCTCGACGTCGTTGTGGCTGATGTCGAGCGTCTCCAGGCCGAGCATGTGGCCAAAGGAGACGGTGGGCGGCAGACTGCGGAAGTGGCTGTCAGTCGCAGCACGCAGCGCCGCGCAATCGAGACACTCACAGGTTGTGGCTGACGTTGAGCGAGCGAACAGTGTCGGGCAGGCCGGTGAGGTAGGCAATTTCGTTGTGGTCGCTGGAGCGCAAGAAGGTCAGCGCCAGGTCTCGGAACTGCAGCGCACTTTGGCTCACAGCTTGACGTGCTGCAGGCGCGGCAGGAACTCCTTGATCCGCACCACGCTCTCGACGCGTCTGCCAGAGAGGTCGATGGTGTCCATCTCCTCCCATCCCGGCTCCCACGGCGCGACATCCGTGATGAGCTCGAGGATGCGATCGTGCGCAAAGGCAAAGCTCGCGTCGGTGAGGAATGTCATCTCTGCATCCATCTCGCCGTGGTGCCGCCGCTCGCGCAGGGCCGTCATGTTCCACGGCGAGCGCCCCGTCGAGACGACGCTGCGGCGTGCCATGGGCGTCCGAGCGCCTCGCGTAGGCGTGACGTGCCATTCCTGCGAGGCCTCGCGTGGGTCCACCTGCTCGCCCTCGGCGAGCTCGGCATCGCGTTGCAGCGCGAGATTGGTCATTTGGCTCAGCATGCCGTGCAGCGACGCGGCATCGTCGTCCTCGAAATCGTCTGGCTCCTCGTCGTAGTGAGGACGTTGCGCGCCTACAGCGCCCACGTCGGCAAAGCTGATGGAGCGCGCTTCGGAGCGCGCAAGGAGCTGGTCGGGCGTCGCTGCCATGCCCTTGAGAATAGAGCGCGGTGCACGCGGCGTCGCAAAGGTGCTCAGTGGCGTCGTGATGATGTTGACCGGCGCGCGAGCTGGGGGCGTGAGAGGCGCGTGGCTCTGCGTCTTTGGCACGCTGAGCCTCTTGCGTGGGCTCTCCCTCTCTCGCAGCTCGGCAGCGTCGGGCACGCTTGCGCGGCCCGAGGTCTGCGTGCGTGCCGTCTGCGAGCGCGTGCCGTTGCTGCGCGTAGTCGCCTGGCTGCGGACGGTAGAGTCGCCATCGCTGAAGAAGTCGATCTCGTTGCGCAGGTTGGAGCCCGAGCGTGGGATGGCAAGACGAACAGGCAGTTGCGACCTGGCAGGCGGTGCTCGCTGCTCCTCTCGCGCGGCCGGCCGTCTCCGAGCCTCAGCTCGTGGCGACTGCGATGCCACCGGAGCCTGCGCCTCCGAGCGTGCGGGAACTGCGCGGACGACAGAAGCGTCCCTCGTGGTGCCGAAGCTCTCAATGTCCTTGAACGGGTCCGTCGAGTCTCCGCTAGCCGCGCTTGCGTTGCCTGAGGCCAGGTCTCTGTTGATGCGCATGAGGCCACGCGATGAGCCGGCCGCCGGGAGCTCATCGGCCTGCTCTTGCTGCGCACGACGTGCTGCCTTGACACTGATCCAGCGCATCGTGGCGCGGTCGAACGTCATGCGCCCGCCGCCGAGCTGATCGAGGTCGGACGGGAGGTCCTCGGGGCCAATGAGCTTTGGCACGCGTTCGGGAGCCTGCGGTGCCTGACGAGCAGGTTGTGGTATTGGCTCCTCCTCGCTGGACATTGCTTCGTGCAGGTCGTGCTCCTCTGCACGAGCACTGAGCTCAGCGCTTCTGGCGCGCTCCCTGGCGGCAAGACGCGCCTCGAGCTGCGCCATCTCACGATCGCGCGCCTCCTCCTCGAGCTCTTCACGTGCAGTGCGCTCGCGTCGCTCAAAGCTGTCCTCGCCGGCCTCCGCCTCGAACTCCTGCTGAGCCTGCTGCACGGCACTGAAGCGGCGAAACAGCTTGCGCGGCGACTCGTCGTCCCCATCCACAAATGAGACGAAGCTGCGGTTCGCCGACGGTATCCGGCGGCCAGAGAGGCGCAGCGGACTTGTCGCGCTCGGAGTGGGCGCACGAGCTCCACTCCGCGTGGCGAAGTGCGCCTCGCCGAGGGTGAGGCCAGACTCTTGGCCCTGCTCCTCGAGGTCGGAGCTGCCGCTCAAGTCCAGCTCTGCGTCGCGCTGCAGGCTGGCGTAGTCGTCGCTGGGCAGGCGCACGCCCTGTATCACCGCCAAGAAGTCGGGGCCCTCGCGCACGTAGTCTCTCCGCGGCGGCGGTGGCCCAGCGCCGAGCGGCTCATGCACGGGTGCGAAGCGCGCCTCTTCCTCCTCGCTGTGCGCAGAAGAGGAGTGCGCCGAGCCCGGCCGGTCGGCCAGCCGCAGGCGTTTCCGCTCGCGCTCGCGCTCCTCCTCCATGCGCTTCTCAGCCGCAGCTGCCGCTGCCCGCGCAGCCGCACGCGGGCTGTCCTCGCGCGCGCGCGTGATGCGAAAGGGCACGGCAGGCGGGAAGACGTTCTTGGTTCGCCCGGCAAAGAGGCTGAGCGGCGTGTTGGGCGCGCGAGGCGTCAGAGGGCCGCGACGCGGAGTGCCCTCGACGCCAGCCATGCCGAAGCCAAGCATGCGCGGCGCAGCTGCAAAGTCGGGCGAGCTGCCTGCGCGCGACGTGAAGGTAAACGGCCCGCTCGGTGCACGGCTCTGCACTCGCGAGGCCGGCGGCGAAGGCGATCTTGAAGGACCTGCCTGCGGAGGACTGACGCGCGCAAAAGAGCGTCTCGACTCGTGCTCGGGCGAGGCAACTTCGATAGTCGGGCCGGGCGGCGAGGCGCCACGAGCCTTGACCTCCTCGTTGCTGGACGCGGCGCTCTGTCTCGCTTCGGGCGTCGGCGTGCGCCACATGCTCTGCAGCTTCAGCGGCGTGAACATGTCGCCGCCGGCGCGCTCGACACCGCGGCCCTTGAGGTTCTTGGCCCACGCAGGCTTGAGGATGGGCGGCAGGCTCTCGGCCTGGCTGAGCTCAACGAACGTCTGCTCCACGTCGGGCTCCTTGGCCGTGCCAAAGTTGACCTCCTCCTCGTCGCTCGAGGACGAGCCCCGCTTGCTCTCGCGCGCGCCGAAGCCCACCTTGGCCCCACTGACCGAGCTGCCCTCACTCGCCTCGCTCGAGGCGCGGCGCGGCGCGGCAGTGCTCGGCGCAGTGCTGGTGCCGCCAGGCCCAAAGGCGCTCGCGCTCAGGGCATCACGGAAGCTGCCGCTCACGCCGCTCGAGCCCGTCACGATGCGATCTGCCACTGCGGCGTCGTGCGACGGCACGCGGTTGGACGGACTGCTGGGCCCAGCGCGCAGCTTCGTCTCGAGCGAGGCGGCGCCCGGTCGGCGTGGCCCGTCGCTGCCTGCCAGCCCGAGGCGCACGGGCGGCCGCACCGTGCTGCCGGTGCCGCCTGTGTGGCCGCTGTCCGAGCTGGACAGCGCCAGATTGGCCGGCGGCGCCAGCGACTGGATCACCGGCGACGCGGGGTCCCACGACTCGGAGAGGTCCTCGAAGCCAGGCATGTTGCGCCACGCAGGCACGCCCGACTGCGGCGCTGGCGGCGCTTGCCGCTCGTCGTCCGGCGCAGCGACGGGCGAGCTTGGCCGCGGCACCTCGTGCGGCTGCAGAGGCGGCGACGCCGGCGCCCCTTCGCCGCGGCCTGGCAGCCCGAGGCCCAACCCCGAGCCGGGCGGCAGGCGCCCCGCGTTCATCATCGCGGCAGCATCGAGCGGCCGCCGCTGCGCATCGCCGACGAGCTCGCTGCGCAGCGCCGGCGCGGCGGCGTCGAGGCTCGGCAGCGAGTCGGGCGACGCGAGCGGCAGCGGCTCGGGCTGCAGCGCGGCCTGCTGCGGCGGCGGCGAGGCGGGCTGTGTGCCGAGCGGCGTCGAGGAGCGCGGCGTGTAGAGGTGCGGCGCCGCGGCCGGGCCGGCGCGTGCGGGCGCGGGCTGCGCGGCAAAGTCGAGGATGGAGATGTCCTGGGACGGGTAGCTGGATGTGCGGGTGGGCGAGGCCGGGCGCGGCGGCTGCACGGCCGCCGCCTGGCGCTCGGACGTGGCGGCGGCGGCCATGCAGCGCGACGCGTCGAGAGAGGGAAGATGGAGCAGGAGAGAGGGGCAGGGGTCACGCCGGGTATGGGAACGGAGCAGCGCGCGACGGGAGCATGGGAGTGGATCGGGTGAGTGGACGCAAGCCAAGGAGCGGCCGTCGCCGCTGAAGCCGGCTGGAGCTGAGGCATGCATCATGGAGAGCCGCACCGCCGCCGCGGCCCTTGGAACGCGCCGTGCAGCGAGCCCTCGACGCGTTTCAGGGTGCAGCGCGGCCGATGGCTGCAAACGCAACCTCCCTCTTCGCGTGTACCATGAACCTGCAGCTGAGCTTTCAATGCTTCATCTGCTGTGATGTACACATCAGAGAGTGCGAAGGCGAGGGAGAGGCGAGGTGCCAGGTGTTGGCGTCACGTGACCCGACGCGTGTTTGTTGCGGAGTGATCTGGGTGACGCGCGCGGCGCGCCTGATGATGCTCCGTGTGCCTGGCCGGCGTGAGAACAGGCTTGCGCCGTTGAGCGACGCTCCTCGATGCCGACCGCCATCACCGCCTCTGCTCCATCTCAGCACATTCACAAGCCTCCGCCCACCGGCGCATACGCACCCACCTCTTCACCGCACTCGCCAGGCCGCGTCTGGCCAGCCACACCATGGACGCCGCGGCGCTCAGCGCCCTGCTGGCGTCGTCGACGGCGACGCTGGCGCAGCTGCATGCCCGCCTCGGCGCGCCCGCCGAGGCGCTCGCCGCCTCCGTCGAGCAGCTGCGGCTGGCGCTGCAGCACGCCGTCGACGCACAGCTGGCACAGGCCGAGCAGGAGGTGCGCGCCGCCGAGCAGCGCTGCGCCGACCTGCAGCGCGAGGTGGCCGAGATGTATGCGGCGCTGGGCATGAAGGAGTCGGACGTGATGCAGAGCACGGAGCGCGTGAGTGGTGCAGCGTGCCATGCCTTGCCGCAGCTGCTCACACTTGCCGTGCAGCCGCTGCTCGCCCGCCTCAAGGACATGGAAGAGACGCTCAGGCACCTCAGCGCCGAGTACACGTCACGCTCGCAGAAGGCCGACGCGCTGCTCTCGCAAGTCACTGCCTACGCGCCGCTGCTGGGCTCCTTCATGCCCAGCGTGCCCGAGACGCCGCAGCCGGCCTCGGAGACGGCGCCGATCCCGCTGCCCGCCTCGTACCTTGCCAGCCTGGCCACCGCGTTGCAGAATGCCGAGAGCGCACATGCCGAGCGCACCGCCGAGCTGCGCGCACATCTGCTTGCGATTCTGCAGCTCTGGTCTGAGCTGTGCGTGCTGCCGACGCTCATCGATGCCGCTGGCCAGGTCACGTTCCAAGCGCGCATCCTGGGCCACCTGCGGCTGCGCGTGGTCGAGCCGCAGATCGCAGACACACCCTGGGAAGGCGCGTTTGAGTCGCTGGCCGACATTGGCGACCAGACGCTCTCGCCGCCCTCCTCGCCGACGACGCGCTCGCGGCCCTCGGGCCCTCTCGCGCCTCCGAGCCTGCAGCCCACGCACGCGCTCGAGCCGCATGCAGCGCACATCGAGGCTGCCGTGGCACTGCGCCAGAGCCTGGAGCAGGAGAAGAGCAAGCGCGAGCTGCGCATCCAGGAGCTGTACGACGAGCTGTACGCGTTGTGGGAGCGCTTCGGCGTGCCCGAGTCGGAGATGGAAGCGTTTGTGCTGGCCAACTCTGGCGCCACGGAGACGGCCATCGAGGCTGTGAGTTGCGCTTGCGGTCCCTTGCGCACGCCGGCTGACCCTGTGGCTGCAGTACGCATCCGAGCTGGCCAAGATGCGCGAGCTGAAGGCACAGCACATGGCCCTCTTCATCTCTGGCATCCGCGAGCGCATCGCGGCGGTCTGGGACGAGCTCTCACTCTCCACGCCGGAGCGACGACACGCTTTCCCGGCCTTCTTCCACGACCTGGACGACACGGGCACCGGCGTCGGCGTGGCGCCGACGGACCAGATCCTTGCGGAGCACGAGGGCTACGAGCATGTGGCGCGCAGCGAGCTGGAGCGCAAGGCGCCGCTGCTGCGCATGGTCGGCAAGTACCGCGCGCTGCTCGAAGAGGGCCTGGAGCTCGAGCGGGCGGCGGCAGACAAGGACCGTCTGAAGGGCAAGCGGGGCCGCCCCGGCGCGCTGCTCGAGGAGGAGAAGACGCGCAAGCGCCTCAAGACATTGAAGCCCAAGGTGAGTGTTGCGCTGTCATGCCTGAGGGCCTTGCGCTGACGCCACGCTCCGGATCAGCTCGAGGAGGAGCTCTTGCGCTCCATTCCGGTCTGGGAGGAAGAGACGGGGCGGCCGTTCATGATCGACGGTGCTCGCTTCGTCGAGGAGCTGCAGGCAGTCGTCGGCCAGGGTAGCGCCGCATCGAAGGTCGCTGCTGGCAAGGTGAGTGCATGTGACGCCCTTCTTCTGGCAGCGTAGGCTGATTTCTTGGCCTCACAGCGCGCGCGGACAATATCGACGTCGAGTGCTTCAAGCGCCGGCCCGCCTTTGAGCGCCTCTGCGCAAACAAACCGGGCCGGCTCTGCGACGCCCATGCGCGCCGTGCCCGCCTCGACGAAGAAGGCACGCACCGCGAGCGGCATGAGCAACGCCGGCAGTGTGCGGGCCACGCCGGCCACTGCCACACGGCGCCCGCCTGTTGCAGGCAGTGCCGCTCGGTCAGGCGTGCCCGTGTCGCAGGCGCGGCTAGCGAGCGCCTCGCAGGTGCCGTCGTCCAGCACCGGCGCAAAGGGCAGCTTTGGCTTTGCTGCTGCCACGCCGCGCGCCGCAAGCTCGACCCAGTTCAAGGCGACGGGCTTCCGACCACGGCCGTCGGCAGGCGGCGTCTTCGGAGGCGGTGCGACGATTCCGGCACGGGTGCCGCCTGGCAAGTGGGCAGCGATGGAGCCAGCCAGGTATCCGTCGCCCGGCCACGATGCTGGCGAGCGGCATGCCTCGGACCACAGCGTGGCCGCCAGCGATGCGACGACGCTCATCCACCGCGCCGTGCCTGCGCCGGCGCCACGACGAGGACCGCGGCCTTCTGCTTCGCTTGCCGACTCGCTTGCAGCCAGAGCGCACGGCGGCACCGCCTACACGCGGCCGTCGATGAGTGGCGCCGGCGATGCGCCCACCATCCGCTCCGTCTCCACCACGACGCTGCTCGCTGGCGAGGCACACGGCGCCTACTCGGCCGGTCCGAACTGGGCCGTGCTAGACGAGGACGAGGAGGAGGCCGAGTGGGACGTGCGCGCCGCACCTCAGGCCGGCTATGCCTGATTGCTTCCCACCCGCTCACTGCCTGCTCTCGCCCCTGCTTCTCCACTGCGCCTGTCCGCCGCCGCTGTACACTAAGATATCCCTCGCAAGATGCTTTCGACAGTTTGTTCGAATTGGGCAGACACGCTTCTGTACATGGCCGGGGTGACGGAGCAGGGAGACGGGCGCGACAGCGGGTGGGAGCGCGGACCAGCCGTGGTTTGGGGCGAAGCACAGAAGGAGGCAAAGGCGCAGCTGTGGCGCGCGGAGACGGCAGACGGAGCAAAAAGAGAGTGTGGGGACGCCCGTGGTGGCGATGTGTGTGATGCGCGACTGGCGCACGAGAAAGACAGGAGCATACGAAGGAGCAGGCACGCGCGGCAGCTTGTGTGGGCGCGCCGTGCGGAGAAGGCAGAAGGTTGCGAGAGGAGAGATGCGCGGGAGCAGCAGGGGTGACGTGACACGGCGCAGAAGATAGATGCAGCAGAACGGAGCGGGATGCAGGCGGCCGAACATCATCGTGCCATCCACACGTCGCTGCCATTCGGCTTGCTGCCGTACGGCTGCTGCGTCTGCTGCGAGTGTTGCTGCTCGTAGCTGGGCCGTGCGTACTCGTCGACGTAGTCGTGGTGGAACGTGGCGATGTTGTCGACGGGCGGCTGCTGCACGTAGGCGCGCTGGCCGTACGGCGCCGGCTTGCTGTTGGCGCGTGCCGGCCGGTCGCCCGACATCTGGCGCTGCGGGCTCGGGCTGGCGGGCTGGCGGTACGACGTGTTGGCCTGCGCCTGCGGCGGCTGCTGCAGCGTCGGCGTCTGCGGCGCGGCGGAGAGCTGGGTGGTCTTGTAGTGCGCGTACTGGTCGTACTGCTGCTCGTACGCCATCGAGTTGCGGTTCGCCTGCTGCTGCTGCGTCTGCGCCGCCGAGCGTGCGGCGGGCTTGGAGCGCTGCTGGTTGCGCGTCTGCTGCTGGTACTGCTGCTGCAGCGAGGCGGTGCTCTGCGCGGCGCCGCCAAAGTCAAACGACGGCGCCTCGTGTGCGGAAGCCTCGGGTGTGCCGGGCGCCACGGGGTAGTTCTGGCGCTGGCGCACGCTGCGGTCGTCGTCGGCACTCCACGTCTGCTGCAGCGGCGTCGAGACCTGCGGGCGGCTGCCGTGCGCGCCGGGCGCGACCCACGAGTAGCGGTTCGTGTTGTGGGCGCCGGGCGTCAGCGATGAGCTCGTCGACGAGCGCGGCAGGCCGGGCGAGCCGGGCACGGAGAGCGTCGGCGAGCTGGGCGACGCGGGCAGGTCGGCGTGCGGCAGCAGCGACGTCGTCGAGAAGTGCGAGCTCTTCTCCCAGCTGCCCGGGCGTGCGCCGCCGTAGGGCGACGTGATGTACGGCGAGCCGCCCTTGCCGAGCGAGTCGCGCTCGGCCATGCTCTTGGCGGCGCGCGCCACCTGCACGGCGGCGAGCGCGACGAAGATGCTGCACAGCGCGCCGAAGCCGCACACGGCAATGTTGTACGGTGTGAAGCCGCTGTTGGTGAAGAGGATGCCGAGCGTCGTGGCCTGGGCGACGAGCACGAGGAGCGCGGCGCCGCCGAGCAGCTTGCCGTGCAGCGCCGTGCGTGCGCCAAAGAGGCGCAGGCCGCGCGTAAAGGCGAGCACGGCGAGCACGAGCGTGTAGGCGCCCGTCAGCGCCAGCACGCTGCCGCTGATGATGAGGAACTTGAACGGCAGCGGGCCGTAGACCTCGGCCAGCTTGCCGCGCTCGTGCGGCGGCTCGCGGATGGCGATGAGCGTGCAGGCGCAGGCGCAGAGCAGGCCCGACGCGGCGACGGGCAGTGCCGCGCGCGTGGCGTACACGTGGCCGGGCATGGCGGAGAGGAGGTCCAGAGGCAGAGAGAGAGAGCGCGAGCGAGAGAGCGAGAGGATGCGGCTAGCAAGGCGGCGGTGAAGGAGAGTGGGGGTGCGGCACGCGCAGGCGGAGAGGGGTATGGGAGACACACGGGAGCGGGACGGAGCGCGGCGAGACGGAGCGGGCTGGGGCTGGGGCTGGGGATGGTGATGGAGCAGACGAGCGGCGCGGCGAGGACGAGGGATGTGTATCGCTGGCGGCACGGCGAGCGCGTCGCGGCGACGGCGCGCGGCAGCAGCAGCCGACAGAGAGCGCACCGCGGCGCGGAGCACCACCAGACCACCACCACGCCCCATCTCGCCGCCGTGCTCTCGCTTCGCTGCAGTGCGCGCGCTGCCTTCTGCGAGCGTGCATGCTGCAGCGGTGCGGCCTGCCCATCTCGCCTCGGACGATCACTTCGGGCAGGCAGCGGCAGACGCAGCGCATCAGTATGCGCGCCGAGGGGCGTGCGGGCCGGCGGAGTCGCCGTGTGCTTCGACAGAAGGCGCGGGCACGGCGCCGCAGCGCCAGCAGCGGCAGCAGCACGGCGGCTGGCAGCACGGCGGCGGCGGCGGCAGACCGGCGGGCAGCGGCACATGCCGACGGTGCGGTGCGGCTCAGCTGCTGCGATGGACTGCACCCGCTGCTTCGTCGCCCTCCCTATGCCTGCCCTCTGCTGCCCAGCACGCAGCAGCCCGACGGCACGGGACGCGGCGCCAGAACGCGGCCGCCGCACGCTACTGCACGCGTGCATGCTGCGGCACGCCTTCGCCCTCGCTGCTGCCGCTCACGCCTCGCACTCGTCCATCTCGCACATGCAGGGCCAGCCTTGGCGCAGTGGAACTCTCCGTCGTCAAGATTGCAGAAGCATGGCGAGCTCGATCTCGCTCTCAATTCGAGGTGGATGCATGACGAGGTCGCCCCGGCTGCTCGGCTCGTCCGACGAGCCGCGGGGGCGTGGGTGTTGGTTGACGGCCAGCCAACACAGACGCGTGGGGGCACGCGCGGCAAGGGACGAGTATGCGCGGGCAAAGGGGCGCGCGGTGGGTGAGATCGCGGCACCTCGGCAGGGCTCGCAAAAGCACCGAGGTGTGAGAGCAGGCCGAGGCGGCCCAAGTGCCGAGAAGGGCAGGCGGCAGCGCCCGGGCGGCGGCGTACCGCGGCGCAGTGCAGGACGCTCGGTGTTGTGCTCCTCGGCCGCAGCGCTGCACCTCGCGCACCTCCTGCGCAAGCTGTGGCGTTGCGCTGCATGAGGCGCGCGAGGTGCGCGTGCCTGCACCTCGCTCCGCAGGGCTGGCGCGGATCGAGCGGAGGCAGGCCGAGGGCTCGGAGGGAGCGACGGCGAGCTGAGCAGCATGAGGCGCAGGCATGAAGGCGAAGAACGAGCTCAAAGCACACTGCACAGCAAGCGTCGGCGAGAGAGAGCTCGGAAATGGCGTGCGGCCGCGAGTGCGGCGTCCATGCGCCGCAACGGCCGCTGGCAGGCGGCAGCACGCTTCGCAGCCGTTGCGTCGCTGCGAGCCGTTGCGGCAGCGAAGGCACAGGCCGCCGGCCGCCGGTCGACGCTGAGGCCGCTCAGCTGCGCTCCCCATACCGTCGACGCCGACTCTTCTCGGCGCGCGCGGGAAGGCACAGGGACCGTTGCGCTAGGGAGGCACGGGCGATGCCTATTCGCCGAGAAGCTTTCGTGGTCTGCTCGGCGCTGCGCAGGCGGCGCTCGAGACACTGGCCCACTCGTCTGGGCCAGCCTGTGCCTTTGTGCTTGTTCCCATGAAGGAGGCTCGTTCGCAGAGTGGCAGCGTCGATCAGTGTCCTCGACGCCAGGGACGACGCGCAAAGAGGGCGCTCGAGCCGCGTTCCAGCTCAGATCTTACAGCTCATGAGCACGCAAAGCCGAGGCGAGGTGCACCTGGATTTGCACTGGACGACACAATCCAGCACCGACGTGCTGCACCGCTATCACTCGGGAACACGAGGGTCGCGCCGGAGGCTCAACGCAGCGTCAGGATCAAGAATCGGATCCTCGCAACCGCCGCGCGTCGTCGAGGCAGAGCTTGGTTCGCGCCCGTCGTCTTGGCGCATGCACTTCACCCGAGCGTGCACTCAGTGATTCCTGGAGGCGGATGGGCTCAAAATCAGCCTGCTCTCTATCTGTGCGTCCTCTTGGAGTCAAACGCATCACGCGGCTTGCCGTAAAGGCGACGCATGGGGCCGACATCTGTGCGCGTTTGCAGAGCGTTGACCGTGATGCACGAGCCTCCCTCTTCCTCGCTCACATTCGCACTTGCCTCCTTCAGAATACCAGCTTTGCTGCAGAAGCAATCAAGAGATAGTGTCTGACTGGTCACGAGGATCCATTAAAGATGGCACGCAGGCAGGCAGCCGTCAAGGCGCGGGGGCGCGTGCGCATAAGTGTGTGGCAGGGTGATGAGGTGGAACGAGAAGGGATGCTAGAGTGGGCGCGTGTCTCTGGCAGATATGAGCGGAAAGGAGATACAGATGATGAGGGTGGTCTACGGCAACAGAGAGACACAGCGACGAGAGAGAGAGGGGGATATATGGCCAGCCTAGGAGAGGCGCTCAGCGCCCGCCAGCCTTCCAGGCGATGGGCGGCGCCGCATGTGCGCGCGACGCTCCCGGTGCCGCAGAGCCGCTGGCGCTGCGCAGCGAGTTGCCAAAGAGGCCCTTGGACGAGGAGCTGCCCATGCCGGAGCCGCCGCGCACGCGAGCAGGCACGCCGGCCGAGGCGCTGCTGCTGCCGTCGAGCGCGTCGCGAGACGTATTGGCGGCGCTGCTGGTGCTGCTGCGCAGAGCAGCCTGTTGTCCAGTGGCCAGACGAGCGGCAGTGTGGCCGGGCGGGCCAGAGGCGAACTGCGCATGGCTCGCGAGGCTGGGACTCGGCGGCTTGCCCGAGTCGGCGAGGCGCGGCAGCGAGCTGCGGCGCTGCCGGCGCACCGGCCCGCCGGCCGTCTCGCGGCTGTCGCGGCGCTTGTACGGGCTGGAGCGGGTGCTCGCCGAGCTACTAGCAGCGAGTGGCCCGCTCTCGGACGTCTGAGCCAGCTCAGTAAAGGGCGCTCTGGCGGCAGGCACGCGGACCGGCGGCGCCGCCGTCGTCGTGGAGAGCGTGCGGGCGCGCGGCGCCACGGCGGCGACGAGCTTGAGGTCAAAGTCGTCCTGCGCCTCGCTGAGGGCACCCAGCGCCGAGTTGGCGGCGGCCCGCTTGGCGAGGAAGTTGCGGTCGAAGAGGCCGCCGCCACCAGAGCCGCTGCCTGCGCTGACTGATCGCGGCTTGGGCGCTGGCCGCGCCGTGGTCGCCTGGCGCTTGGCTGCGCTCCGCTCGTCCTCCCACTCGGTGCCCGAGCTCGCCCCTTCGTCGGCTCCGTCGCTGCTGGATGCCATGCGTGCGTCGACAGCAGCCTTGCGAGCGCGGCCTGCCTCGTCTGGGCTCGCTTCGCTCTCGACGTCGGCCTCGGCACCCGTGTCGCCTGCGCCAGTCGCATGCGCATCGTCGATGCAGCCCTCGCCCGCCTCGTCGGCCCAGCGGAAGGCCTTCTTGCCCTTGTCGACGGCGGCTGGGGCAATCGAGGCCCGTGGCGGTGGCCGCATGGTCGCCAGCGTGCTCATACGCCGCCCCGAGAGACTCGTGCGGGCACGTGCCTTGCGTGGCGAGGCGACGAGGTGCGAGCGCGCCAGGCTGGCGGCCGTGGGCGCGGCGGCAGACGACACGGCGCCCGGCCGGACCTTGGACGGCGACGGAGGTGCGACTGCCCGTGGTGCGTGCGAGATGCGCCGGTTGGCGCGCAGCATGGCCCGCGGCGGAGAAGCGGCGGCAGAGGAGGAGGCGAGCGGAGGCATCGAGTGCACGCTCTGGCGCGCGGAGCGGCGCAGCACGGCGGTGCCGCGGCGAGGAGCGGCAGCAGAGCGTGGCGCCGGGACGTCCGGCGTCACGATACCCGTCAACCGCTGGATGATGGCATCGTTAGAGGCGCCGGCGCTGCGCAGCAGCTTGGCGAGCCGGCCGAGCGCCTCGGGCGTGCTCTCGTCGGCATCAGTGCTGCCAGTCGTCGCGCGGAACTCGAGCTCGCCTGCTGCCTCCTTGAGCGCCGCCGTCGCCCGTGCGGCCGCACCGGTGGCGAGCACGACGTCAGACGCCGATGCCACCAGGTCAGCCTTGAGTGCCTCATACATCTTGGTCGCTCTTGCCGCCTCGACCTCGCGCAGCAGCGCATCGCCGCTCTCGCGCACGCGGGCCGAGGCCTCTGCGTCGAAGCGGTGGTTGTTGGACGCAGCGAGGACGAGTGCACTCTGCATCTGCAGACTGTTGGCGAGAGAACGCGCCTGCGCCACCGCTGCCTCCTCTTGCGCCCGCGCCTCTGATCGCGCGATGAGCGCAGCGATCAGCTGCCGCTCCGCGACCGCATCTGCCGCCTCGTCTGGGCCAGCCTTGGCGATCTCGTCGTCCAGCGCAGCCGCCGCGGCGCGCAGCGGCTCGAGCCGCACAGCCGCCGCCTCGAGCTGCACCGCCGACGCCGCGCGCTCGGCGACCAGCCGCTTGACGTTTTCGGTGCTCTCGAGCATGCGGCGCTTGGCCTCGACGACCTCGCGGCCAATCTCCTCGCGCTTGCGCTTCTCGCCCGCCGACTCGATGGCGCCGCGCTCGGCGAGCTTCGTCTTGAGCTCCTGCACCTCCTCCTTGAGCTCGTGGATCGCCTGCACGTACTGCGCCACGTGGCGGTCGACGTTGAGCATGTTGCGGCTGACCTTTGTGCGGATGTTCTTGGCCTGGTTGGCGTACTTGAGCGTGTTGTGCGTCTCGTCGTAGTGCGCGCTCGAGGGCGACACGCAGACGATCATCACCGTCTTGCAGTTGCCGCCGAGCGAGAACTTGAGCAGGCGCGTCAGCTTGCTGTTGCGGTACGGCACGTGGGCACGCCGGCTGCCGGCCGTCGAGCAGAGGGCGTTGATGCAGTTGCCGAGCGCGAGCAGGCTCTTGTTGATGTTGGCGCCCTCCTTCATGCGCGCGCCGCTGTTGGCCGTCGCCGAGGCGCGCTCCGAGCCGGCGAGGTCGATGATGCTCAGGCTCGCGCTCGTCGTCTCGGCGCTCGTGCCCGAGGCGCGTGGCCGCTGCGTGACGTTGATCTGCAGCACGGCGTGCGAGCGCGACGAGACGGCGTTGGCCTCGGTGGGGCTCATCGTGCGGCGCTTGTTGCCCTCGGTGATGGCCTCGAGCACTGCCTCGGGGCTCGACGGCACGTACTCGGTGATGCCGACGACGCTGATCTTGTTGCTGCTGTCCTCGCGCAGCATCAGCCCGCCGCCGGCCGCGGGCGTGGGCTCGGCGGAGAGCAGGTCGCGGATCGTCTCGTTGTAGATCTCGAGGTACGAGAGGCGGATCGCCACCTCGCTCTCGTCGCGCGCGTCGTTGATGCGCGAGTAGAGCTCGCGCATGGTGAGGTAGATGACGCCCGGGTCGCTCTCGCTGCCGGAGATGGTGTGCGTCTTGCCGCAGCCCGTCGCCTGCCGCCTCGTCAGCTCGTGCGCGCCACCCGCAGCGCTGGCCTGCAGTCAGCACTCACACCATAGGCGAACACCGTCGCGTTGTAGCCGTTGAGGATGCCGTCGAGCAGCGGGCGCGTCGTGGCGTCAAAGACGGCCTCCTGGCCCATGCTGTCGTCGAGCACGCGGTCGAAGGCATAGCGCACGTCCTTGGCCTTCTTCTGGCCGATGCCGAAGCCGGTGCTGTAGAGGCGCGAGATGGGGTTGCCGTCGGGCGGGTCGAAGATGAGCACCTTGTCGTCGACGGGCGTGATGATGGGGCGCAGGAACTTGCTGCGCGGGCCCAGCGCCGGCTTGGCCGGCGACGCCGAGAGGCTGCCGTCGCCGAGGAAGGGCGCGGGGATGTCGGTGGGCGCCAGCAGCGCGGCCTCCTTGGCGCTGAAGGGGCGGATGCGCACTGCGGGGGCTGTGAGCGTGGAGCAGGGCCCGCTGCGGCAGCGCACTGACCGGCGACGGAGATGGACGAGTCGGACATGGCGGACGCACGCAGGCGGCAGGCGCCGCACCAGGGAGCGGCGCTGGCAAGTGCGGCGAGCGCAGCGACACGAGGCTGCGAAGACGGCGCAGAGTGCAGCGAGCTGCCCGCGCCGGGAAGGGCGAGAAAGGTGGGCTTGAGGTGAGGCTGCGGTGTGGAAGTCGAGGAGCAGGAGCGAGAGCGGCGCCGCGCTCGGCGTCCAACACGCGCACGGCAAGCTTAAGCGCGCGCTCTGCCAGCTCCACCTCGAACGGGTGCAGCGGGCGCAACACCACCGGCAGGCGCTCCCAGTCCCCGCCTCGGCCAGCCTTCAACCATACAGCACGACAAGCCTCATTGCTGCTGCTGTTCACCATCTTTGCATCTCAGCATCAGCCCTTCCTCTGAGCTCACCGCTGCCCGCCGCCTTGTCGCGCGAGGTGCGCTGGCACAGGCATGCGCGAGAGCAACACACACCTTCCAGGCACAGGGCCGTGCAGGGGCGCCGCCGCCGCCCCTTCCCAGGCACGCGTCGCGCACGTGACGGCTGGCGGGCGCGCTGCTCCCAGGCGCGCCGCCGCCGCCGCCAGCGCTGCTCCGTGCCCACCTTCCACCACCACTCCCTCACCCTGCACACCATGTCGGCCCTCTCGCGCGCCCTGCCGGCCATCAAGGAGATCCGCCTGCACCTCTGCCAGAGCGGCCAGGCCTCGGCCGGCGCCCGGTGAGTCGTGGGCGCAGAGGCGCATGGCGGCCCGCAGTTGGCCTGCAATCGTGCTCGCTGGAGTACGGCGAGCTGCCAGATGGCCGCTGCTGTGATGCCGCGGCATGCACAGCCTGCACAGCTCCGTGTCCCGGTGTGCTGACAGACCGGCCACACAGCGAGTTCCTCAAGGCCGCATACCCGTCGCTCAAGGAGGCCAACCCCAACCTGCCCTTCCTCATCCGCGAGGCCCAGGGCACGCCGGCTCGCATCTTTGCGCGCTTCGGTGAGTTGGCGGTGGGGCAGATCGTTGAGGTGTGGCGCGGCGCCTGGGCGCAGAACGGCACGGACAGAGCGTCATGACTACGCAGGACGGCGTGCTGGGGACCGAGGCGAGGCTTGAGCAGGCCTTGCCCACGCGCAAGCATGGCGGCGGTGGGCGCCTGGACACGAGCTGTGCCCCATGGCGGCAGCAAGTCTGCCCTTTACGCTCGTTGATAGCGGCTGACGCGATCTGCAGACCGGGGGGTGGAGAAGCATGCGGAGCTCGACGGCCTGAGCAAGGCCGACGTCGAGAAGAAGGTCTCGGCGCTGCTGGGCTAGATGGGGGAGGGGACGAAATGCGAGACATCTTCAGCAAAGCGAGACTGCCTTTGGCAGCTTTGAGGTGCGCAGGGAGCAGGTTTTGGTATTGCAGCAGATGAAAGCATCGCTTGCAGTAGCGGGCGAGAAGTACCGCTGGGCAGAATAAGTGAGTCGTACATAGAGAGAGGTGATTATGGAGGATGCGCGGGGGCGCTCAGAAGAGCAGGATGTACGCCTCGGCAAGGCGGTTGCGCTCGAGCAATGGCGTGCAGTGCAGCAGGCCGGTGCGGAACGTGACCTGCTGTGTCGCCAGTGCGCCGAGCTCCTGCGGGTGCTTGGGTTTGGCGGCCAGCTGTGCCTTCTTGCCCAGCGCCATCTCGACGCGCACCGAGTAGGCGACGCCGCGCTCAAAGGCCGTCTGCGGAGGAGAGGGTCAGTGGATGGCGAGGCAAAATGGCGGCACACGCCATACCTTGACGGCCTGCCGCAGACGCAGCGTCTGCGCCCGGTCGTTGGAGGAGAGCAGCTTGACGACATCGACGTTGAGCAGCGCGTTGGCGTGCGTCTGCGCGGGCGTGTGGGTAGGGTGCCCGAGATACTCGAGCAGCTGGGCTGTGGGGGGAAAGGTGGTGTGAGAGGTAGGCGCAGTGTGCGTCAAAGGCAGGACGCACGCGTCACAAAGATGATCTTGCGGCCTGCGAGGTGGTGAGCTGAAGATTCGGAGCAGCTGGCTCTGCGACTCACCCTCGCGCCGGACGATCATGAAGCGCGAGTAGCTGTGGAGCGATCGGCCGGTCAGCAATCGCCCGCCGGCACTCTGTTGCTGCCGCGAGGTGGTCTTACACATTCTCGAAGCGCGCCATCTGTCGGCCAGCGGTCAGCTCTCTGCGCTGCAGCGTCCGTCGCACCACAGAGCTCACCTGCTCCTCGATCGGCAGCACGCCCTCGAACTGCGCCTCTGCGCCGCCGAGCTTCTGCGAGAACTCGTTGAACGGCGAGGGCCGCTTGGGCCCAAAGAGACGTGCGCGCAGCTTGCCCGCGATGCCCGTTGCCGCCGGACTGCCGAGCTGCTCCGTCTGCTGACGGGCGGGAGTATCTTGCTGGCCCGCAGCACGCCGCGGCGCGGACATGGTCGATGTGCGCCGGTCGCCGGAGAGGAACGCAGAGGGGTCGAGCCCGAGGCTGCGGGCTGCTTGCGTGGTGATCTCGTCGCTGAGCTCGATGCCCGACTCGCCGGAGCGGCTGAGCGCGCTGGCCTTTGCCAGCAGCGTCTCGGCGTGCTACAGGACTGCATCAGCACTGTGTCGTACTGCGCCAGCATGTCGACTCACGACGTCTTCGATCGAGCCAAACGCATCGTCCGACGAGCCGCCGAGCAGGAAGCCGAGCGACGCCTTGGACGAGAGCGCGCCCGTCACCTCGACCTGTCCGCCGACGCTGTACACGACCTGGCCCGCCGAGTCGCGCACGGGCGTGATGCTGAGCAGGTTGAAGAAGGGCGTGCCGTCGAGCTTGTAGTTGAGCAGCAGCTCCACGACGGGCTTGTTGGCATTGAGCGCGTCGCGGATACGCTGCACGGGCTCGTTGGCCGTGCTGGGGCCCTGCAGGAAGCGACAGTTGCGCCCGACGATGGCCTCGATGGGGTAGCCCGTCATGCGCGAGAAGCCCTCGCTGGCGAGCACGATCGGCGCGTCCGGCAGACTAGTGTGGACAGGGATCAGCTGCGAGATCGGGTTCTGTCACGAGCGCGCAGGCTCACCGCGGATTCGTGATGCACCACACTGGTAACAGGAGGGCAGAGATCAGCATGCAACCCAGCGGCAATCCACGCCGACACACCTTCTCCAATGTCGCCACGGTCTTGCGCATTGATGCACGTGGCGAGGCGGACCTGACAAAATAGCGTCAGCCGCAAAGTGGCAGCAGCAGCGGCATCGTCGACGCACCTTGGCCTGCTCCGCCAGCTTGGTGCGGATGAACTTGTTGAAGTGGCGCACGTAGAGGTCATGCCGCACGCCCTGCGCAATGGTGCTGAGCGACTCGTGCGTCGCAAGCAGGTCGCGCAGCGAGTTGACGGCGCGCATGCGCGCCTCGGAGGTGGTCTCGACCTCTTTGCTCGCCTGAGAGACAGCGTCAGCTGCGCACCGATGAGCGCACGCGGATTGCTCACTCCAGGCGAGAGATAGACGTGGTGCATCGCCATGCCGACGGCTTGAGCGTGGCGCAGGACTGGAGAGCGGACGTCAGCCATGCCGAAGCATGCAATCGCATCACGCACTCTCGCTGAACGCCGCCGTGTCGGAGAGAAAGTCGAGCGACGCCACTGCGCTGCGGTCGACGCCGGCGAGCCATTGCTGCCGGGATCTGTCAGCACGTGGTCTCTGCTTGCCCTTCTCCTGCACACTCACACGGAAGCGGAAGCGACCCAGCGCGTCCTCGAGCAGGTCCGCAAAGACGCCCTCGCTCATGAGGCGAATGAGCGAGTGTTCCAGCTCACGCTTGACGCGCGAGTCGCCCAGTGGGTGCGACGTGGCGCGTCCCGGCAGCAGCGTGCCGAGGTCGGGCAGGTTGCTGATCTGGCTGCCGACGGAGCTGTCGTTGTTGCTCGGCGCGTACGCCGTGCTGGAGCCGTTCTGCCCCGAGCTCGGCAGGCGGCCGGCCGTGATGCCGCCGAAGAGGTTGCGCGGCAGCGTCTCGCGCCGGAGCGTGCCGCGCTCCGAGGAGAGCAGGTCGTCCTCGGCAGCGCCGGCGTTAGGCGGCGAGAGGGGAAAGAGGCGCGGCTCCTGCCTGCGCGGCGGACTCGTGCCTGCCTCGCTCGACATGGCCGAGATGGATGTGGGCGCGCGCGTCTGGCCGTCCGAGGCGTAGCGCTCCTCAGCAATGCTGCCGTGCTGCGAGCTCGGCGCCAGGCGCGACGAGGAGCGCTGCAGCGGCAGCGGCGGCAGCGGCGGGACGTGCTCCGAGGCGACGCGGCTGCGCGGCCGCAGCGCCGCGAGGCCCGTGTCCTCGGACTTGAGATTGTCGGCGCTGGCGGCGCGCTGGGCGATGCCCTTGGGCAGGCGCGGCACGTCGGGAATGCGCGTGGTGCGCTCGCTGCCCTGGCCCAGGCGGCGTGCCAGCATCTTGCGGCTGCCCTCGCTCGCCTCGGAGTCGCTGCTCTCGCGTACGCTGCCCGGGCGCGGCGGGCGCAGCCACGACTTGCCCTTGTTGGCCTTGTTGATGATGTGCACGACGTGCGGCAGGGCCTCGCTGCTGGCCGACTGCAGCTCGGGCATGGCGGGCTGCGCGTCGCTGAGGCCGAGGCTGCTGTCGTCGCTGGAGTGGGCGTCGCCGAGTGTCGCGGGCGCCTCCCAGTAGAAGGACGAGGAGCGGGAGGAGGCCAGGTCGCGCGGCTGCACCGCGAGCTGCTCCATCGGGCCGCGAGTACGTCAGGTAAGAGAGAGGCTGATGATGGCGACGGGCGAGAAGGCGGCCTCTTAAGAGCGGCGGAAGTGCGCCGTGTCCATCGGCGTGCGACGACGGCGGGACGCCCTCTGGAAGAAGCGCTATCGCGGGCCTCACTCTGTCCCATGCGCCGGAAGCATCTACTTTTGGCTCATCCTAGAGCGCGCTGCAGAGCCTCTCTGCCGGCTGCGGCGCCTTTCAGCTGCATCTCACCGCTGCGGTGGGCGGCGGCGGCGGCGTGGCCCCTAATGCTGTGACCGAGATGCCGGCTTGCTCAGGGGCGTGCCGCAGCAGCACAGCACCCGACGTTGAGGCGCGGCATCTCGCTGGCAGCTCCAGCAACACATCTAAGCTCTGTTGCGCTGCTATTTCAGGGTCGCAGCAGCGTGTGCTGGGTGTGGTGGTGCACTGGCAGCAGCGAGGCCGGCGCTGCTTTCCGGCAAGAGGGGCCGTGCCAGGGCGCCCAAACGTGGGAGCAGGCCTTGTGATGACGTAAGCACGCGCACGGGCACCCGCCGCGCTCGATGTCGCCCTCGCTCGTTCTCCACCGCCCCTCTCGCTGTCCTTCCTCCATCCCCTCTCCACACGCCCGTCCTCCACCCATGGTGCCCTCGCTGAGCGTCGCGCTCAGCGCCCTGCTCGCGCTCAGCGCACTCGTCGTCGCCGAGTCTCCCGCGCCGCGCACCTACACGCTGCTGCACCGCCATCTCTCTGCCTCTGCTTCGCCCGCCTGGCAGCTGCGCGGGCACGTCTCGCTCGAGCCGAGCCTGAGCGCGCTGCACGGCGTCGACGCGCTCTTGCAGGCACAGGCTCAGCCGCACGAGGTGCTGCACGGCGACAAGGGGTGGTACCAGGTGCTGCTGCAGCCGGGAGATGTGAGCCCGGGCGGCAGCAACGTGCCCGCCGATGCGTGGCTCGCGAGCACGAGGGCGGTGAGTGACATCGATTGTGCCGGGGTGGAAAGGTGCAGCCCGGTGCTCCGGAGACGCGTGTCACACCTCAGCTTGGTGCGCAGCGCGGCAGCAGACCTCGCCCTCTTGCACCACCCGCGCCGCATTCGCCTCGCTACTGACCCCTTTCCCCCGCCGCAGTGCCACCTGCCCTCCTCGCAGGCCCTCACGCTGCACCTCCCGCCTCTGGGCGCCGCCAACAGTGGTTCTGTGCGCGCGCTTTCGCTGCAGACACTCGACCTCGCGTCCGACGAGCTGGACGCGTCGGGCTGCCCGCGCGTGCCTCGCGTGGCCGGTGCTCAGGAGACGCAGACTCAGTTGCATGTCGTCAGGGCGGGAGGAGCGGGCACGTGAGTCGCGCAAGCTAGAGACGAGCTGGAGAGCAGCGCAGAAGGGAGTGCTTACAGCATCTCGGCTGCCAGACCACCGCCGCGTCCGCCGCCCGTCCTCAAGCCGGACGGCACGCCTCTGGCCGACGGCGAGGCACCGCCAAAGGAGAAGAGCTTCGTGCAGAAGTACTGGTGGGCCCTTGGGTTGGCCGGTTCGTGACTTGCAGCTTCGGAGCCTGTAGGATGTCGAAGAGCTGACCTTTGACCTTCCCTCGGTGGCTCCTGTCATTTCAAAACAGTCATCATGCTGGGTGCGTCCTCGAATTGCGTCCACTCTTGTGTGCCTTCTTCGCCGAGCCTAAGCTAACCCGCGTTCCTCTCCTGACAGCCATTCCGTCGGAGGTGGGTCCATTGCGCGTCCAGACCGTCGAGCGTGCTGCTGACCCTTCACCCACCAGCTTGCGGACAGCGGCGAGACAGAGGAAGGCGGCGATGCCATGAGCGGCCCGCGTCTCGGCGGCAGCTCAGGCGCCGGTGCCGGGCCCGCACAGGCTGGCGGCGGCATGAAGCGCATCCGCTGATTGCGCAAGCAATGGAGACGAGAGACAATGTAGATTTGGATTCTGATGACGAGTGACATGCACGGATGGCCGTGGGTGATGAGCGCGGACGAGTGAAGCGACAGTGAGTGATGTGAGGGACACGGCGACGTGAAGAGGCGTGAGTGAGGTCGTCAAGGGCGAATGAGGCTCGAGAACTAGAGTGGGACGGCGTAGAGTATGCGGAAAGGTGGTGAGACGTGCAGAGGGGGCCTCAGCGGCGCATGGCAGCAAAGTGCCCTACATGACGCTGCACTTGCAGCACCCGGCGCCGTCGTCTGCCGGCTGCGGCTGCTGCGGCCTTGCGTCGGCGGGCGCATGCGGCGGATAGCGCGCCGTGTCGAGGTTCGTGAAGGGCTGCGACGAGCTGGAGGCATCTTGTCTGCCGCTGCGGCGCACCGACGCAGGCGTCGCATCCGAGCTTCGCTTGTCGGACGAGAGGTGCGGCGCTGGCAGCAGATGCTGTTGCTGGGCTTCGAGCGCCTGCTGCTCATCGAGCAGCTTCGCCTCAGCCTCAGCCTGCGCATTGATGGCCTGGAGCCGCGCCGCCTGCTCCTCGCGGTCGCGCGAGTCGCGCAGCGCCATCTGGCTCTTGCTCAGCGGCATGCCGCGCGTGTCCCACGTGTCGATGAGGCCGTCTGCGCCGGCGCCCTCGGCAATGAGGCGCTCCTGCGCCACGCGCCGTGCGATGGCTGGCGGCAGCACTTCGTCCCACGGCGATGCTGGTGCGCTATTGCTCGCGCTCTCGCGCTGCGGCGTGCCAGGCGCGCCGCCCAGCGTGGCGCCGCGCTGCCGCGCCGGAGAAGGCACGCCGCCCAAGGGACCAAAGTCGCTCAGCATGGCGTCCGAGGGCGTCGAGTCGCGCCGCGAGCGCATGTTCGGCAGCGTCGCCGGCGGCTCGTAGGGACGGACTGCTGGCGGAGGCGTCGCGGGCGGCCCGGCGCTGGCCATGCTGCGTGAGGAGGCGTGGCTCGCCATGCCGTTCGGCTTGGCGGTCCCGTCTTGGCCGTTTGCTCGTGCGCTCGACGTCCTGCGCGGGCGCTGCACGGGCGCCTGAATGCGTGTGTCCGGCGGACTCGGGCTGCGTTCTGCGTGCGCCTGGTGCGGCTTCGTGCGCGTAGCAGCCCCAGCAGCAGCGGTGCCGACGGACGGGCGGCGCACGACGGCCGGCGGGCGCATGGGCGTGCTGAGCGTGCGCATGCGCGGCGACGGCTCGGCGGCCTGCAGCGCCGCCACGCGCGTGCGGCCGGCAGACGATGATGGCTCGGCGTCGCCCATGCCCGGCAGCGGCGGCGGTGCCTCTGCCGGCGCCCGGCGTCGCGGATCCTCCTTGGCGCCGCGCAGCGAGCCGGCCGAGCCGCGCTCGCGCGCCAGCGAGCGCGCCCGCTGCCGTGCACGCTCGCGCTTTGCCTCTTGGCTCTCTGCCTCTACGCCGGCGTGCTGCGGCTGCGGCTGCGGCTGCCACGGGCCCGTGACGCTGCGCGGCGCCGTGCCTCCCGCCGCCGGCTCGGCGTCGCCGCGATGCGCCGAGCGCGCCGCACGCGCTGCCAGGGCGTCGGCGCCGAGCGGCGCCCATGCGTCGGGCCCCACGGCGTCGATGCGGCTGATGCGGCGGCCCAGCTTGGCCGACTCGGCCTCGAGGCGCTTGCGCAGCGCCGGCACAATCTCCTCGTCCCACGCGTGCGCCGGCGCCGCGGCCGGCGCGGCCGGCGCCCAGACGTCGCGCTCGTGCGCCGCGGCAGGCAGCACGCCGAGGCTCGTCATGGCTGCGGCGGTGCAGCGGTGCGCAGCTCGGCGCGCCGAGGGTGGATGGCGGCGCGCTGGATGGCCGGGCCGGCCGGCGGCGGCGCAGGAGAGCTGAGGACGAGAGGATGAGGGGTGGGGCTGCGAGGATGTGGGTCGTGGCGATGAGGCGTGCTGATGGTGGTGGTGGTGGTGGGAGACAGGCGCCGCTGAGCAGGAGACGAGGCGGGATGAGGCGGCGGCGGCGGCGGCGCTGGAGGTGAGAGGCGGCGCCAAGGACAAGCAGCGAGAAGCGAGCTCGAGGCGCAGAAGGCACCGCGGCGGCGGCCGCGCGAGCGGCAGCCGCTGCACCGCCTTGGCCTTTCGCACGGGCAGCGCAAGGCGCGCCGCTGTGCCGCATGCCGCCGCAGCGCTACGCCCGCACCGCGGCGCTGCCCCTCGCGCGCGCGGCGTGCCGCTCCGCAAGCGGCCGCGCGACCTTCGCCATGATGAGCCCCGCACCAGCCGCACAAGCACCGCTTCCATGCTGCGAGCGCCGGGGCATCAAGATTTGCGCGGGAGCAGAGCGACGGGCGATCAGGCACCGGCGGCGGCTCCGGCTCGCAGCGGCACGGCGCACAACGTGGCCGGCGGCCGTCCTCGCGGTGCAACCGGCTGGTGCAGCTCGCAGGACGCAAGCAGCGTCGTGCGCAGGCTCGCACCGACGTCTGTAGCACCCGGATGCATTCGAAATGTCGCCTGGACCGGTGGCTTGAGATCCTTCCACGCTGCAGCTGCTACAGACGAGAAGCGAGGCTGGCGGGTGGGGGCGGCGAGCATAAAGTCGTGCCTCGGGGCGCCGGCCGCTCCGGACGCGTCCGGCCTGCACTCAGCCGCTGCTGCCCGGTTGCGGCACCTGTCGAAGCAGGGTGCGAGGGCCTGCAAGATGCTTTGCTCTCCGTCCAGCGACCCGCCTCTCAGGCCCTTGGCCGACGCAAGATGAAGTGCCGCCTGCCCCTGCACGGCCACGGCGCAGCGCGCGCCGCGCGCGCGCCCCTTGGGACGCGCCTGCGCGGCTCTGGCGAGCCTGGGGGCTGCGCAACGTCTCGCTTCAGCCTCGCTTTGAGTGTCTAGCCTCGCCAGCCGCGACCCGTCGTTTGCTGTCACTCCACCCGGGCTCAGCTCGGCCACGGCCGCGGACCTCTCCGAGCCCCTGCCCAAAGGAGTTAGCGAGGCTAGATCTGTCAGTGAGGAGGCCGGTCCGTGCGCCAGGCCGGATGAACATGCGACTTTGCCTCGAACATTCGGCCATGCGGATGCGCATCTTGTCCTTGCTCTCGCTCTCTTGTGGCAGCTCGTGCCAGACTGGCGGAACGTCGCTGCTGGAAGCGGAGGCGCTGCACGAAGGATCAAGAGCTCGTCGGGGCGAGGCAGCTCGGGCGATGACGCTCTGCTGAGCGCTGAGGCTGCCGCGCTGCGCAGACGCCGCAACCGGCACCGGCTGCCTCTGCGCTGCTGACGTGCGCCGGCGGCCCAGCGATCAACGCGCGCCGCTTTCCTTTCTCCACATGCGCTCCACGGCGAGCCTCCGATGCAGGGTCCTCGCAGCGGTGGCTTGGGCCAACCAGAGCGAGCGCGATGGCAAGCTAAGCAGCGCAGCACCGATGCGCAGCGCCGAGCGACGGCGGCAGCATGGCGGGCGTCTCATGGCAGCACGAGCATCTCATGAGCCGTGACGGGAACTCGGCGCGGACGGTACGGCAGCGTTGAGCGGAGGTGCGCGAGGCCGCGCGGCGCCGGTGCCGCTGCTTGCGCTCTGCGTCATGAGGGAGCTGACGCACGATCGGGCAGGCCGCGAGGGTGTTGCGCCGCACCGCACCGCAACGGCGAGCGACGCTGCTTAGCAACCCTTCGGCCTCGGGCAGCACGGCGCCAGCCAGAGTACAAGGAGCACAGCGAGGCGTGGTCCTTTCTGCCGTCCCACCACCACCTCCAGCTCCTAGCCAGCTGCCACCCACCCACCCAACCCACCCACACTCTCCACCATGGCCCCCTCCGCCACCAGCACGGCCTCGGCGCCGGCCGCGTCCGGCAACCCCGTTGCGCTCGGCGAGCCCGGCTACCACCTGCCCGTGCGCAGCTTCGCCGACGACGCGTACGGCACGACGGGCATCTACACGACGAGCAACGGCGTCGCCGTGCCGCACCCCTACGCGTCGCAGCGCGTCGGCCAGGACGGCCCGCTGCTGCTGCAGGACCACCACCTGGTGTGAGTGAGGCGGATTGCTGGGCGTGGAGAGCATGCCGCCGCAGAGGTGCTGCAATGCGGCAGCGCCACCGCGGCGGTGCAGCATGCCGCCGATGCCGTGCCACCGGCACGGCAGTGGTGCTGCGGGCATGCCGCCGATGTTGGACCTCGCAGACCGCTCATGTTGGACACGCCACTCACTCCATCCGCCCGCAGCGACCTCCTCTCGCACTTCGACCGCGAGCGCATCCCCGAGCGCGTCGTGCACGCAAAGGGCGGCGGCGCCCACGGCAAGTTCACCTGCACGCACCCCATCCCGCACCTCTCCGTCGCCAAGCTCTTCGGCGAGGCGGGCAAGGTGACGCCCGTCACCGTGCGCTTCAGCACCGTCGGCGGCGAGAGCGGCTCGCCCGACTGCGCACGTGGTGCGTCGGCAGTCAGAGTGGCTGCCTTGCACGGCGCACATCGCTGACCCGCCGCTCAGACCCGCGCGGCTTCAGCATCAAGTTTAGGACCGAGGAGGGAGTGAGTGCCCATGTGTCGGCGGCGTCGTCGTCAACGCTGCCATGCTGACAGTGCGCCACGCAGAACATGGACTGGGTCTTCAACAACACGCCCGTCTTCTTCCTGCGCGACCCGGCCAAGTTGTGAGTCGCCGCGCAGCCTCCGACGCGTCGCCTCTCCTCCATCGTACTCAGCTCCGTCTCCTCGACAGCCCGAACTTCATCCACACCCAAAAGGTGCGAGAAGAAATTGGGCTTTGCAGCGCTCGAGCACGGCTGACATGACCCTTGACCGCTCAGCGTCACCCTGTCAGCCACGCCACGCACGGCGATGACAGCACGCAGTTCTGGGACTACATGGGGTGAGTGCGGCCTCTCCCCCTCCTCCCGCAAGCGCTCACACTGCCAAGAAACAACCCAGAGAGCGTGCACCAGTTTATGTATCTCTTTGGCCGTGAGTGTCCAGCGCTTCTGCCTCTTTGCTTTTTGCTTTTTGCTGACCGCCCGCCACAGCCCGCGGCATCCCCAAGAGCTGGCGCGAGATGCAGGGCTACTCGGGCCACACGTTCAAGTTCATCAACGAGAAGAGCGAGTGAGTCTAAAGCAGCGCCGCATCGTCACCTGCGCCTCAGCTGACGTCTATGCAGGTGGGTGTACGTTCAGATCCACGTGCTGTCGCAGCTCGGCACCAAGAACCTCACGTCGGCCGAGGCCGCCGAGGAGAGCCCCGACGCGCACCAGATCGACCTCTTCAACGCCATCGAGCAAAAGTCGTTCCCGAAATGGGATATTTGCTTCCAGCAAATGACCCAGCAGCAGCAGCAGGAGCGCAACATCCCTGTCTTTGACCTCACCAAGACGTGGTCGCGCAAGGACTTCCCGCTGCAGCCGCTCGGCGAGCTCGAGCTCAACACCAACGTCTCGAACTACTTCGCCGAGGTGCGTGCCGTGTGCTGTCTGTGTCCGTGCCGTGCTCAACTGTGCCCCTTCGTAGATGGAGCAGGTCGCCTTCAACCCCGCGCACCTCGTGCCGGGCATGGAGCCGTCCGCCGACCCGGTGCTGCAGTCGCGCCTGTTGTGAGTGGCCACGGCCTCAGATGGTCCTTCCTGCCCTCGCTGACGAGCCCGCACCTCAGCTCGTACCCCGACGCGCACCGCCACCGTGTCGGCGTGAACTACCAGCAGATTCCCGTCAATCAGCCGCTCGTCCCGATCTGTGAGCACCCTGTCGCGCGTCACATGTACCGGCGCTGACGTCTTTCCTCAGACAACTTCCAGCGCGACGGCGCCATGGTGAGCTCCCCCGCTGCGCGGCTCCGCAGCACTCCGCTCACACCCCTCTGCAGGCCTTCTACAACCAGGGCTCGCGCCAGCTGCACCTCTCGTCGCTCGCGCCGCCCAGCATCGAGAAGGCACAGTACGACATTGCCTCCATCGCCGGCTACCCCGACGCGCACGCCATCAACTTCCTCTCGACGGTGACGCCGGCTGACTTTGAGCAGCCGCGCGAGCTGTACCGCCGCGTCTTCACGCAGGAGGAGCGCGAGGCGCTCGTCGAGGAGGTCGCCGGCCACATGGGCAACGTGAAGCAGGACCGCGAGGACATCCTCGCGCGCGCCATTGCCGTGTGGGGCCAGGTCGACGAGGACCTCGGCGCGCAGCTGGCCAAGAAGACGGGCATCAAGAGCTACGCCAAGTCGCTCAAGGAGATGCGCTTCATCGGCAGCAACCACCCGGACATGCTCGCCACCGACGCCATCCGCCAGCTCAAGCCCGTCGCGGCCGCCTAGGCGATGACCTGACCTGATGAGACCCCCCTCGCGCGGACCAGAAACACCAAGCGCGAGGGCCTGTCGCGTGTTCCCTCTATTCCCGCCTCTTTGTCCGTCGAGGAATTGAATTGTCCTCTCTCACGCCAGCTCACCGGGAGCAGTGTGCGAGGCCGGCCCACGCGTCTGCCGCGCCAGCGACGTGCACGACGGCCGGCTGCCGTGCCAGGCTGCGCCACTGGGCGCTGAGGCGGCGCATCTCGGCGCTGTACGGCGCCGCCAGCTGGCCGCCGAAGCGTGCCGCGGCCTGCGCCGGGTCCTCGGCCTCGCGCGGCACGGCGGCCGCCTGGAGGAACGCATCCTGCGCGGCAGCGAAGACGCTGCCGTGCAGGTCGACGGCGCCGCGCCGCTGGTGGCCCTGCGAGAGCGTCAGCCGGTGGAGCCTCGAGGGACGGACAGCGGCACGCACGCGCTTGAATGGCCGGCTGCTGGGCTGGGCGCTGGCGCTGGCCGGGGCGCCGCGCTGCGAGGTAGACGCCATTGCCTGGGCAAGGAGCTGGGCCGGCGTGAGCGCGCGTCGTCGACACAGTGCTGCAGACGCACCTCGGGAGGGGCCACGAAAAAGGGCGTCGAGCGAAGCATCGTGACGAGAAGAGATAGATGTGAAGCGCCGAAGTGCGTGGAAGCAGCAAAAAAGCGAAGAGTAGCAGAAGAGACCGGCTCGAGAAGGCGCAGGGTGAAGAGAGCAGGACCAGCCTGTGGCAAGCGAAGCGAGAGAGAGAGAAGAGAGAGGAAGACCAGCTTCGTTTGCGACCGAAGAAAAGGGCGAATGTAGGTGGTGGTGCGGAGGAGAGCTGGCCGAGGCGGGCAGTGCTCCGTACGACATGCGCGGCGGCGACGCAGGCGGCGGCTGCTCAGGGGTCGACGCCTCCTCAGGGGCGGCGGCGTCTCAGGGGTCTGTCGTGAGTGACCCTGACGCCCGCTCCGACGCCCACCCGCGCTCTCCCACTCTGCTGCGTCTGCGTGCGGATTTCGCCTTCGGGCAGCACAGCGCTGAGGTGCTTGTGCCAGAGCAGCCCGAGTCGCGAGCGCGCCCTCGACGCGATGTCGTCGCCTGACATGGCGGCAGCAGGCGCAGGTCCGCAGCGTCTCCAATGTGCTCCGCCTCCCGCTCTTGGCTGTGCAGCACTGCAGATGGATATCAATGATGTGTGGGTATGTAGACAAATCACGCTGCGCGCCATTGCGAGTCGTCCAGCTCCGCCAGCGCCTCGTCCATTTCTCGCCTGCAAGCCACGCCATCGGGCGGGCCTCCCTGCACCTGCCACTCTGCGTCCTCAAAGTCCACGAGGAACACCTTCTGCTGCTCCTTGCTCCACATCATGTTGCACAGGGCAACATCACCATGCGTGGCGAGCGCGTGGAGCTGCCGGTATGCCTCGAGCACGGCCGCGCGCACCAGCGCAGCGGGCGCCTCGGGCGACGGCTGGAGCGTGGCGAGCGACTCGCCCACGTCCTCGAGGATGAGCGCATCGACGGCGTTGGGCTTTAGGCGCAGCTTCAGCGGCGCGTACGGGCCAAAGAGCCTCGGGATGACCACTCCATGCAGCGACGCGAGCGCAGCGTAGGCCGCGGCCTCGTGGCGCGCCACGGCCTCGAGCTCCTCGCGCTCCCGGGCCTCGGGCCACTCTTGGTCGAGCCATGGAGACTCTCCCTCCTCGCGCAGCACCTTGACGACGACGGACACGGCGTCGGCAGGCGCGCAGGAGCGCAGGTACGGCTGCGGCACCCGCTCGGGCTCGGGCTCGCTGAGGCGCGACGAGTGCGAGCCTTGATAGAGGTCGAAGTGCCGGCCCTGCGAGAAAGGCAGCAGCTTCACGTAGAGAAATGAGCCAAGGACGTCGCCCGATTGTGTGCTGCCATCATCAGCGGCGCGCGGTCCGTTCTCGCCGCCAGGGTCCGACACAGCGATGCGCTGCCTCTTGGGCTCTCTGCCGTCGGCATCACCTTCTGCACCGCGAACGCCGCGCTTTGTTTGTTGCTCGAGCGCCGCCGAGCGCGCAGTCTCCCTGAACTTCGCCGGGAGAAGCTCGATGACTTCGAGCACCTCCTCGGTCCAGATTTGCCGGTTGAAGGGCTTGGCACGGACGTGCTTCGAGCGTGCATAGAGAGCCCACGCCACGATCGAGGTAATGATGTTGGCGGGCGGGTCCGCCGTGGTGAACTTGGTCTGGGCTGGGGCCGAGGAATCCGAGACGATGCTTGGGTCCAGGAACGCAGCCACGCCCTCGGCCGCGAAGGAGAGATGGCCTGCTTGAAGCTCGACGGGGACAAAGACATTGCCGTAGTCCCTGTTGTGCACGAGGCAGAGAGGAGTCATTGCGTCAGCGCGGCACAGGCGGCGAGCAGCAGGCGAGGACATACGCGAGGACGGAGGTGCACTGCACGTCCACCAGGGCCGCCTGAGCGAAGAGCTGGTAGACAAGGTGGCGGTCGAGCTCGCGCCAGCGCGATCCGGGCGCGACGGCGGCGTCAAGCGGAGAGATGCGGCGCTCCGTGGCGCGCGCGAGGTCGACTTGACTGCGGTTCTTGACCTCGATGAGGCCGACTACATCATCGCCTGTGGCGCAGCAGCGAGGCGAGGAATCAGTACCGCAGCGACGACGGCAAGCATGTCGCCGTGCCACTGACCAGCATATAGCAGCAGATCGGGTTGCACCAGACTCCATAGCGCTTTGCGCGTGTGCGCGTCTTTGACCTCGACGAGCTTCAGCGGTTGCTCCTCCGGTGAGGCGAGCGCAAGGAGGCCGAAGAGGCTGTTGATGATCGGGCCATGGGCAGTGTACCACTCGGTCGTCCAGGCAGGCTCAGCCAGTCCACGGTCGGATCCAGCAAAGGAGCCCTCGGTGAGCAGTACTTGGAGATCTTGGATGCTCAAGACGATGTCAGAGCCCTCGACGAGCGCGGCAGGCGCGCAGCGCACGTCGGGCGGCAGCTCGCCCGGCCCTTGCTGTGCCACCCAGCGCTCGACGTCGCCTGCCGCGTTCTCGAAGATGCTCTGCACCAGCGGCGACGAGAGCGACTCGGCAGGCGTATGCGCGTGAGTCGTAGGATCGTGGACTTCGGCAAGGCTGCGCGCAAGCAGGTGTCAGTGCTGAGCGCGACGGGCCATGTGCGCAGGTCACCGCTCACCCAACGCCGGACGAGGCTACGTTGGCGACCTTGAGAATGCCCAGCACCTCGAGCTGCTTTGCAGTCAGCTTGGCCGCGCCCAAGCTCTTCTTGACGCCCGTGTGATCCAGCACACTGCCAGACTCGCCGTAGCAAAAGTCGGGGTCTTTGGCCAGCTGTACGAGGCGCGGCGATGCGGCGGCAGCGCTAGAGCTGGGCGGCAGACGGAGCTGCACCGTCCAGAAGTGCCGCTTTCTGAGCCGCCGGCGGTCTGGCTCCACGGCCTGCGTCTCGCTGCCCTGTCCCTCCTCCGCCGCCTTCTCTTCGACCGTCCGAAAGCGCACAGCCGAGGAGGTGCGGCCATCGGCCCTCAGCCGTGCCTCGGAGACGACACGGCCCATCGTCGCCGAGCCCGGGCGCGGCGCGCGCCCCGGCGCGCGCAGGAGCGTCGGCGTGCGTGTGCGGCGAGTGTGCAAGGTGGGACGCACGCGGGCGAGGGGTGCGCTGCGCGAGTGAGGGCGTGCGAGCGGAAGGGGATCGGAGAGTGCGGGTGCCGGCGGGAGTGATGAGAGTGAGAGGGATGCATTCAGCGATGCAGCCGCAGCCGCGCGGCAGCCGCCGCCAGACGCAGCAGCGGCAGCAGCGGGGCGGTGTTGGTTCGAACGGTTGCGGCACCTGCGCGCCGCGCGACGCCCCGCAGCCACATCGCCGGCGCAGCGGAGCCGCCGTTGCACCTGCCGCAGAGCACTCGCAGGCACATCGGCGGCTTCTCACGGAAGCCAGAGAGTAGGCAGGCCGGGCAGGAGCCTCGGCGCCTGCTCGCCAGGACCAAGCTCGAACATCGCGAGAGTGTGCAGAGGGCTGGCGGCAGGCGACGAGGGACAGCTGAGGGTCTGCATTCGAAGATGAAGAGAGGATGTGAAGGTGGCGGAAGAAGAGGGGAGGACATGCGGCCCGCTGGCCCTCTCCCGCCAGCCTGACGCCGTCCAGCGCTCAGGGGTCGAGCCTCGGGAGAGCTCGTCATCGTGCGCGAGCATTCCGGCCCTGTCCATCACTCGGAGCCAGATGGCGAGCAGCAGATGAGCACGTCCCCTCACCATGCTCTCTCCCTGTGCTTGGGTCGGCTGCTACGCTGCTGCTGAAGGCCCCCGGGCTCACAGAGGGCATGAGGTTGTCCGTCGTGCGTGCGCCGAGGTCTGGACGAACGTGCAACCCTGTGGCGGAGCTTGGTGCCGCGAGGTCGCTGAAAGCGCTGAAAGCGGGTGAAGAGGCATGGCCGAGACGATGCGGAGATCCTGACGCAGAGCCAGCTCGGATCCAGACCTGCCTTGGCCACGACCCGCCTCGGGGAGTGCAAACGGCGGGGAAGCGCGAGCGTGGGAACAGGACTGGCCGCTGCTGTCTGGCCCAGCCGAGCGGCACTGACGGCGCTGAACGCTGTCACAGGGAGCGGCTTACGTCAAGCCTGCATGCTGCATGTGCTGGCCGCGGTGCCGGGCGGCATGAGACGAGGCCGAATGTGCGCACGTGCGTGGGCGAGGAGCGCGGCGAGCGGGCGGAGCGGCGGCCGAGGCTGGAGAGGGCAGCAGCTGCCCGAGCTCGTCGTGCCGGCGGCCGGCCGGCCGCGGCCGCGCTGCTGCCGGCGGCTTGAGTCAGAGTGGCCTCGCGCCAATTTTGGCGCGCCGCGCTAGTGCGTCGGACCTTCGCCTTGCCACACCATCCGCCATCAGCGCAGCGCAGCCCCTCTCGCCGCAGAGATGCGGCCGGCGTTCTGCCTGAGCGGCTGCTCTGTTGCCGAGCGACGCTCCGCCGTCCATGCGCTGCCGCGGTGCATGCTGCGACGCTGAATGCTGCGCTCAGGCTGTGAGACGCGGTGCCTGGCGGCCAGGCTAGCGCCGGCCGTGGACGCAGCGGTCGGGGCCCGAGGCGTGCACGTTGTCTCTCGTCCCTCGCGGGACGAGAGCGAGGGGCGAGCCGTGTGTGCGAGAGGATGTGGCACCACTCACTTGCGAAGTATGCACGCGAGGAGTGTCCGCTCGCGCAGGATCAAGATTAGCGGCGAGCCCCTCGGCGCCGCGTTCCTCTCGCGTGCGGTGCGCGCGCATGTGCTCAAAACCCCAGGTGCGAGTGGCGCACTACGTCCTTCCCTCCCCCATCCGCTGCCTAGCCTCGTCTAGCACACCTCAAGTACACGCCCGCACACTTCCAGCACGCGACAGCCGTCTCGCAAAGTCAAAAGCTCGCAACGTCTGGGCGCCACACGCAGCCAGACTCGCCGAGCCGAGAACCGCACCTGTCACCCGCCACGCCGAGCCACGCGCGCCGAGCTCAGAAGCACTCCCGCCATGTCGGCCGCAGACGTCATCACGCCGACGGCCGAGCATCCCTCGCCCATCGAGGAGAAGCCCGTCGTGACGTCGCGCAGCGACTCGGAGCTCGACGTGCAGGCGCCGCGCAAGCGCAAGCTCGGCGAGCTCGGCCCTGTTGCGAGTGAGCGCAGGGATGGCCCGTGTCTTGGCATCTCGTTGACCCCCACGCCCCAGTGATCTTCGCCTGCGGCACTGCCCTCTTCAGCGACGGCTACATCAATGCCAGTGCCGGCCCCGTCAACACGATGCTGCGCCGCATCTACGCCGACTACCCGCACGTCTCGCAGGCGGCGTCGCTCTTCAGCTCGCTGGCGTTCGCTGGAACAGTGGTCGGCATGCTCGTCTTTGGCGTCCTGAGCGACCGCATTGGCCGCAAGTTCGGCATGATCTTCTGCTCGCTCTGGCTCACGCTCTTCTCGATTCTCATCGCCGGCGCGTGGGGCGCGGGCGGCAGCACGGGCGGCCTCTTTGCCGCGCTGCAGGCCTACCGCTTCCTCCTCGGCATCGGCATCGGCGGCGAGTATCCGTCGGGCTCAGTCGCCTCGGCCGAGTCGACCGAGGCCAAGGGCGTGAACCCCAAGCGCACGCAGTCGCTGTTCATTCTGGCTACCAGTGAGTCGAGCTCGGGGAGGCCGACGGACCTATACGGCGCCAGATTACACACGCTGACGATTCCACTGTTGCCGCTGTGTAGACACGGCCATTGACTTGTGAGAATGTCGAGAAACGGTGCGGCAGCGCAAGCGCGTGAGCTCACCATCCCCCGACGCGCAGCGGCTTCGTCATCGCGCCCCTCGTCACCGCGATTCTCCTCGAAATCTTCGGCGAGCGCCACCTGGTCTGGGTGTGGCGCCTCACTCTCGGCCTCGGCGCCATCCCGCCGGCACTCGTGCTATTTTTCCGCTTCCGGATGCAGGAGCCCGCGCAGTACAAACGCGGCGCGATCCGCCACAAGCTGCCTTGGGGGCTCATCCTTCGCAAGTACTGGGTCCGCCTCACCGCTGTCTCGATTGCCTGGTTCTGTTACGACTGGGTTTCCTACCCGTACTCCACATTCCGGAGCGTCTGAGAGCCTCAGAAAGCTGACAGGGACCTTCCAGGGCAGGTTTGCTTAGCAGTCTCTTCCTCTCGGGCCTCGTGGGGGACTCCCTGCAGAAATCTCTTTGGTGGAGCGTCGTCATCAACCTTTTCTACATCCCAGGTGAGCACATCCTGTGCAGGATCGATCCTGCTACGTCTCTGATCAAAAGCTTTTCGCAGGGACCCTGATTGGCGCCTGTGAGTAGGATGCGCGGGTAGCATGACCATCGCCGCGACGCGCTGACGCGCCGTGCAGACGTGAGCGACCGCCTCGGCCCCAAGTACACCTTCATCACAGCGCTGCTCGTGCAGGCCGCCTTTGGCTTCGGCCTCGCCGGCGGCTTCCCGCATCTGCGTAACAACCTCGCCGGCATCATAATGTAAAAAAGCGTGCCAGGACCGCGGGCCGCGTCGCGCGGATCTCGTGCCCTTCGCTGACACTCCCCTTTCCCTTGCGCAGTCTCTACGGCTGCTTCGTCGCCGCCGGAGAGGCGGGTCCGGGCAACAACCTCGGCCTGCTCGCAAGCAAGGCCGTGGCTCCCACTGCGGTCCGCGGCCAGTTCTACGGCATCGCTGCCGCCATTGGCAAGGTTGGCGCCTTCACGGGCACGTATGCCTTCACGGCTATCCAGTCGTCCGTCTCCGGAGGGAACACGGATGCGGATATTGCTTACGAGACGCCTTTCTACATTGGAGCGGGCCTCGCCCTCGTCTCGGCCGCGATCGTGTATCTCTTCATCCCTCCGGTGACGCACGACGGCATGGCGCGCCTCGATGCCGAGTTTGAGGCGTACCTGGCCGAGCACGGCTACGACATGAGCCTCATGGGCCTCAAGGATGCTGCAGCCGACAGCGAGGCTGCACCGGTTCGCGAGTCTGACGAGAAGGCGTCGCGCTAGCCAGACATCAAGGGCTCCGGCTCGCGGCTCGGACGAGGAGGTGTCGCGCCGAATGCTTGCACATGCGCGTCTGCTGTCGCTCTTCCTATATACCTCGTCTTGCAATCCATCTGTCTTCGCGGTGCTCTGCTGCTTGTAGCACTACCGGGTATGCCCGTGCTGCCTTCATTGTGGCACACCTTCCGTGTGAGCCGAGCTGCGTGTGTCGCGAGGTGCGGAGGGATGCGTGCCATGGCGCGAGCTGCCGGAGGCCGTGGGAGCAAAGGCATCGTGCGCCGCCGTCCGTGCGCCGCCGCCGCGCGCCGCTTGCCCTTCGACCACATCGTCCTGCTCCCCTCCTGCTCACTGACACCGTCCACTTCGCCTATTCCGGCCCTTCATTGCACCTTCTCCAGCTCTCTGCACCTGCTCCAGCTCTCTGCACCTGCTCCAGCTCTCTGCACCTCCCTCAGCCAACAGCTCACCGGCCGGCCTCTGCAGCGCGGCTCAGCCACTGCCCGGGCCAGCTGCAGGCCTGACCCTCGACAGTGCGCAGCAGCTGCCGTGGCCCGGCCTAGACACTCGGGCACCTCGCACAGCGCAGCCCGCAGCCGCGCTCGCTCGGGTCCGCGCCATGTCTGCCGCGGCCTCGAGCAGCGCAGCGCCGCCGGGTGCGCCACACGACCAGCGTCCGCCTGAGGCGCACTGGGACGGCGACGCCGACAGTGTCGATGAGAAGCACCTCGGCGGCGGCAGCAGCTCCGGCTCGGACGACGACGAGCCGCGCACGCCGCGCATCGGCGTCCTGCTGCTGGTCTGGATCCACGGGTGAGTCCGCTGCGGCGGCACAGAGCGCCCTGCCTCTGACCTGCTTCACCAGCTTCAAGGGCTCGGCGACGTCGACGTTCGGCGACTTTCCCGCACGCCTGGCACACATGCTGCAGGCCTCGCACCCGCACGTCGCCGTCGCGTCTGAGATCTACCCGACGTACGACACGCGCGGCTCGCTGGCGCGCGCCTCGGACGCGCTGCTCGAGTGGCTCACGACACGCACCGTGGAGCTCGAGTGCAAGCCGGCGGTCGACGCGGCGGGCGTCGAGGTGCCGGCAGCGCGCTCCGGGCGCGGGCTGGGCGCCGGCTCGGTACGCCTCATCCTCTGCGGGCACTCAATGGGCGGCCTCATCGCCGTCGACGCCGCCGTCAGCTCGGCCAGCTCGGCGCCGCCGGGCCCGCACCGCCACGACCAGCTGTGGCCGCGCATCTGCGGCGTCGTCGCCTTTGACACGCCCTACTACGGCGTACACCCAAAGACGTTTGCCAACGCGGCAAGCAAGTACGGCAGCTACCTCAAGACGGCGCACAGCATCGGCTCGCAGCTGGCGCCGCTGGGCGCCAGCCTGGGCTTCTGGGGCGCGTCGCAGGCCGCCGCCGCTAGCTCCTCGGCGCGCAAGGTCAAGGACACGCCGCCGCAGGAACAGAAGAAGGCCGCATCGGGCTGGTCCACGGCGCTGCTGGCGGGCAGCGCCGTGGCGCTCGCGGCGGGCGGCGCGACCGCCGGCATGTGGTACGGCGGCGGCTACGACTATCTGAAGGAGCACATGCTGTATGTCGGCAACCTGTGGGACGAGGAGGGCCAAAAGGCACGGTGCGTCGAGAAGCCGGTGTGCTTCCGCTTGCTTTCTGGCTGACTGCTGCTGCTGTTGCAGGCTAGAGCGGCTTGTCGAACAGCCCCAGC
The DNA here is from genome assembly GCF_003144115.1 of Tilletiopsis washingtonensis. Taxonomy (NCBI): domain Eukaryota; kingdom Fungi; phylum Basidiomycota; class Exobasidiomycetes; order Entylomatales; genus Tilletiopsis; species Tilletiopsis washingtonensis. The sequence goes on from NW_020312020.1 coordinate 352,348, forward strand.
TGTTCTTCAGGGCGTTGTACAACCGCCTGCCGCCCGCGAGCGGAGCGCGCGACAAGCGCACCTTCATCGTGCTGCCGCCCGCCGCGTCGCCCGTGGCCGACTGCTTCGAGGCCGTCGAGGAGAGCGGCGCCGCCGACGAGGTCGACGCGCACACGACGATGTTCACGCGCTTCTCGCCGGGCTACGTGACGCTGGGCCTTCGTGAGTCTCGCGTAGTGTTCCTGCTAGCCTCGCCGCGCTCACACGCTGCCAGGCGCCGCCGCCATCATCTCCTTCGCGCTCGACAACGAGCAGGAGGTCAGCGGCAAGGCGCAGACAGCCGCGTGGCAAGCACCCGACGTCAAGGCAGAGGCCGCTTAGGGGTGCTGTACAAAAATCATGATACCCTTGTCTCGCCGCACGCAGCAGCACACAGCACAGCTGAGCAGGCAAGTGTGCATTGCTCGCCAGCCCTTAGACCGCCCAAATGTGCTCGACCTGGAGTGATGCCGGAGTGTCAGCGGACGCAGCATGCAGAAGGACACGCGACGCACCTCGTCGATGCCGCCCGCCTGCGGCTTTACGGGCGGCTCCTCTGCGACCTGCTCGCCCTCGTCGTCGTCCTGGATCACCTCGTCCTCGAGCAGCTCGGGCCCGAACGACAGCACCGGGCGCAGCGGCGCCGAGTCGGAGTTGGAGCGGCTCAGCGGGCCGCTGCCGGCGCTGCTCGACGAGCGCCGGCGCGCCGCGGGCGAGCCCGGCCCCGCCGCCAGGAAGCGCATCTCCTTGGGGCTCAGGTTCTCCCACGACTGCGCGCCTTCCGGCGGCGGCGGCGCGCTGAGGTCGTCCTCGCTGGCGCCTTCTGCTGCGCCGGAGCCCTCCATGTGGAGGTCGATCGTGCCCACGCTCTCCGAGTCCGAGATCGACTCAGCCTCCTGCAGGAAGCGTCAGCACTGCTCCCCGCACCACCTCGCACACTACTCACGCCGAGGATCTCGCCCAGGCGGGCCCACGCCGTCTGCGAGCCGTCCTGCGTGAGGCCCCACTTGCCGCTGCTCCAGCCGTCGCCAAGCGTGCCCTCGCCGCCGAACACCTCGCTGAGCACGTCGTCGTACTCGTCGAGGTAGCCGTCGAGCAGCTCGTCGGGCAGCGAGTAGCGCAGGCTCGTGGCCGCGCCCTCGGCGTTGCGCCGCAGCGGCGGCAGAATGTCCGTCTCGAAGAAGCTCGCCATCTGCCGGCCGGGCGACATGGGCGGGTGCAGGCCGTTTGCGGCGCCGGCGCCCTGGCCGAGCCCGCCGGCGCCGCCTTCCTGGCCGGGCGCAGCCTGCGGCAGGCCCTCGGCGAGATTGGTGCTGAGCGAGCGCCGATGCCCGTGGCCCTGGCCGGCAGACGGCGGCCCAGCGGCCACTGGCGGGCTGAAGCGCGAGGCGTTGTAGTACTTGACGAGGCCGCGCAGCGCCTGCTCCTGCGGCAGGCTCTCCTCGACCTCGGCATCGACGTCGCCGCCGGACAGCCAGTCTTCGCGCAGGTCCGGCCGCAGGTTGAGGTAGATCGCCGTGATGACCTTCATGTTGCTCTGGCGCCACTTGCGCCCGCAGAACGGCACCTGGCTCTTGATCACCTTGAGCGCGTAGCGCTGCAGCGCCGGGTGCGGCACCTTGAGCGTGCGCTTGAGAATTGCACTCGACTTGTACTGCACGAGCAGCAGCACGCGGTGCACCTTGCGCTTCGTGAGCTTCTGCAGGATGCGCGTAAAGTGCAGCGCGCTGAAGAGATTGCGGAACGAGAAGTTCGTCACGTACTCGATCTCCTCGCCCTTGACGCCCAGGTTGGCGACGCCGCCGAGCGGCGGCGGGCTGCCGGCGCGGCCGCCGAGGCCGATGCCGTACTGCGGACCGGGCAGCGCGTCCTCCGGCTGCGGCTGCCGCATCTCCTGGCCGCAGTTGAGCTCGCAGTAGCGGAAGAAGTTGAAGTTGGGCGCCTCGTTCTGCGCGCGCACCGTGTTGCCGACCTCCTGCAGCCCGAACATCTTGAGGATGAGCAGCAGGCAGTTCGAGTCGACGAGGAGCTGGCTGAGATAGTGGAACTTCATCGCGTGCGACGCCTTGAACCACTGCAGGCACAGCAGCAGGATCGCGCTGACGGCCTTCGACGTGATCTCGCGGTGCCGGACAATATCGATGTCCTCGAGCGTGGGCGGCGGCGTGTCGTCGGGCGCCATGCCCTCGGCGACGGCCTGGGCGTGCGGGCTGTTCGTGCTGCTTTGCTGCGTGACGGTCGCCAGGAGCAGCTTGAGCAGCACGACGACGCCGTTCTGCAGCTGCGGCAGCACGGCGCGGTAGAAGGCATCGACGCGCTGCAGGCGGCGCGTGTCGGCACGCTGCTGCCGCAGCGATGCGACATTCGCCATGTAGCGCGGATTGTCGAGCACGGCCAGCATGTGGTCGGCCTCGGCACGCGTGAGCTCAGCTTCGATGTCACTCTCGAGCTCTTGCAGGCGCTCCAGCGTCGGCTCGCCGCGCAGCTTGAAGCCGTTCGGGCCGGCGCGGCGCGAGCGCTCGGTGGTGTGCGACAGCGGCGCGCCGACGGAGCTCGGGCTCCGACTGCCGCTGCCCGACGAGCCGTCGTCGCCCGTCCGGTCGAGGCGGGACAGCGGACTCAGCGCCGCAGCGCCGTGTGTCAGCAGCGATGGTCCGGCGCCTCCGCTGGCGCCCGACGAGTCGCTGCTGCCTTTCCGCGGCGGCGTGGAGCGAGCTGGCGCAACGCCGAGCCCGACGCGCTGCCCGTCCGGGTTGCTGCCGACGCCGCTCTCCTCGTGGATGCACTGCTCGCGCAGGCGCCACGTCTGCCAGAGCTCAAGGCTGACGTGCATGTTCTCCCGGAACAGCCGCCCGGCCTCGTCGATGCTGAATGGCACCAGACGTGCGCCCTGCACGGAGCGCGAGTACGGAAAGACGAACGGCCGGTTCTGATCCGTCTGGTACTTTTGCTTGTTCGGCTTCGGCGATGGCGGAGGCGAGGGCGCAGGCGTGCCCGGGAACGGCCCATTTCCGGGGGCACCTGGGGCGCTGCCATTCGCGCCATTCGCTGAGGTCAAGCTGCTGTCGGCCTGGCCGAGCGGCCGCCGCACAGGTATCGGCGACACGGCCGAGGCAATCTTGTCCGTCGGCAGCTCGCCAGGTGCGCGCCGCGGCTGCTCGAAGGTGGGGTACTTGACCGTGATCTCTTCTTGGAAGGCCTGGAAGTCGAGCGGCGTGGCCTTGGTCGACAGCCCTGCAGCAGATCTAGTCAGCTCCGGCTGTGCATGGGCATGGGGCTACTTTGCTCACGCGGTGCCGGCTGCACTGCATCGCGCAGGCCCTCCAGCTCGCGTGCGAGCTTCTTGCAGCGGTCAATGTCGGCCGAGCCGCCCATGCAGCACAGGATCGACTTCCACAGCAGCAGCAGCAGCTTCTTGACCGGATAGCCCTTGGCGTTCTTCTCGCGCAGGCTGGCCACGAGGCCGAAGAGGTAGATGGGCATCGGCGGGTCCAGGCTCACTGTGCGCAAGTCAGCAACCGCCGAGATGAGCTTCGCAGAGCAGAGACACGTACTCAGCTCGTCGCCCCACTCCTCCTCGCCGCGTGCCGTCTCGACGAGAATGTAGAGCTGCGCAAAGTGCAGCGCGAGCTCGAGGTTGATCTCGTCGAGGTAGTCCAGCTTGGCCTGCGGCGTGAGCAGCGGCTCGACGGGCGGCTCGCCGGGTGCCGGCACGGTCGACGACAGAATGTGGTCTGGCAAGGCGCTGCGAGAGGCATCAGCAGCGGCTCTTGCCGCCCTCACATCGGCACGCACCTGAGCCAGTCATGCTTCCAGCCAGCGAGCCGCAGCGCGCCGTAGATCATCTCGACGCCGCCGAGATTCCGCACCATGCGCGCGTTCTGCCCCATCCACTGCAGCTGGTGCTCGGTGCCGCTCGTGTCGGCAAAGGCGCCCTGCAGTAGGTAGAGGAGCGCGCGGCTGGCGCGCTGGCGCGTCGCAGGGTCGCGCACCTCGAGCTGCGAGAGGAGCAGCGAGATGGCACGGCGCCGCGAGGAGGAGGGCTGCGATGTCCACTCTGCAGCGGGCGCATCAGTACGGCAGCAGCGCGGAGACCTGTTCGCTACTCACCAGATGGGCTCGCTTTCCCGCTCGCTGTCCCCGGGCCAAGACCAAGGCCGAGCGCTCCGCCATCGGGCTCGCTCTCGCGCGGCTTGCGCTCGTCCGACTCGCCCTCGCCCTGCGCCGCGCTCGGCGCGCCGCCCGTCTCGCACCACTCCTCCCACGCCGCGCGGTTCTCGGCAATCTGCGGCGCCTCGACGTACGAGTAGAACTCGTCGATCTCGCGCGGCAGCTCGTCGGCGTCGGCCTTGCCGTCGAAGGCATACTGCTTTGGCTGCGCGGGATGTCAGAGGCGCACAGCGCGACGCACGGCTGCCTCGCTCACCCGCATTCGGTTGGCGGCCTGCATGGCGCGCAGGTTGGCCACCGCCGAGCCGGCATCCTGCACGCCCTGTGCGCCGCCCGTCTGCTGCATCGCGAGGCTCTGCTGTGCCTGCTGCTGAGCCTGCTGCACGGCGCTGCCCGTGCCCGCCGCGCCGGCGCCGCGCCCCCAGAGGCGGAAGTTCATCACGCGGCCCGGCTCGTGGCGCCAGGCGCTGGCTGGCTGCTGCGCGACCTGCGGCGCCGCAGGCTGCTGCGGCGATGCCATGGCCGCGGCCTCCTCCGGCGGTGCGGTGGGCGCCGGCGCGGCGGACGCGGCAGCGCTGCCGATCGGCTCGGGCTCGGGCGGCTGTGACGTGAGCTCCATCTGGCCGCCGTCGGGCGCGCCGGGCCCCGAGACGAGCGCCTCGCTCAGGTCCGAGCTGCCGTGCGCGGCCAGCGTGCCCTCGCTGGCCTCGTCGCCGGCGGCGGCCGTGACGCCGAGCGCGCCGCCGGACATGGGCAGCGGCTCGAAGTCACCGTCGCCCGGCAGCTGTTCCTGCGCGGCAAACGCGGCGTCCTCGTGCTCCAGCGGGGGCGCGACGCTGGCAGCCTCGAGCAGGCCGTCGGGCGAATGCTCGGGCGACGAGTCGAGCGGCGCGCCGTCGTCGTCGAGCAGCAGCTCGGGCGCCCGCGGGCTGGCCGGCGGCAGCAGCGGCCGCTCGTCGGCCTCGGCATCGGGCGCTGGTGCCGCCGACGCCATGGCGCGCGGGCCACGCTAGGCCGGGAGGCGACTGATTTCGAGCAAGCAGTGCCAGCTGGCCTGCACCACTGGCGGTATGCGAAGCTGGCCCTCGAGAGTTGTGTGCCCGATCAGAGGCGAGAGGAGAGGGGCGACGCGCGGGCCGCCGAGGCGCCAGGGCGGCGCAACGGGCGAGACGGCGCGCTGGGCGGATGCGCGACGGAGCGTCAGAGAGGAGAGGAGCGAGCGAAGCAGGAAGCCTGTCGTGTTGAGGCACCGTCTGTGCGCCGGAGGGGGATGGTGGGCGAGAAGGAAGGCGCCGCTGCCCTCCGCTGCCAGCGCACCCCGCTGCTGGGCGGCGCATGCACGTGACGTCGCACGCCTCGGTGGTGGCCTGTGCGGATGCGGCGATCCATCTCTGCTTCCAACACAAAGACACCTGCTGCCATCCAGGCGTCCTGCAAGCACCTGCTCCAGCGACGCATCAGCAGAGGCTACGTTGCAGAGAGCTTCAGATATTGCCATGAATACCACATCGCTGTGCGGCAGCGCACGGCGCCCAGAAGGTGCTCGAGCGACGACGGCGAGCGTGGGAACAAGCCACAGGCGAGGCGCGCCTCCGAGCTCCCACCCCCCTGCCCGCTGGCGCGCGCCGCACCTGTGAGGGTGCATTGCACCTTCCCGACCACAGCGCCCGTCTCGTCACCGTCCGCGTCACCGTCACCAACACCGTCTCCGTCTCTGCAGTGCTCTCGGCGCCCGCCGTCCCTCTCCCAGCGCTCGTCCGCCTGCCGCCCGCCGGCGCCGTGCGCGCTGCGCCTGCTGCTCGGGGCCGACCCGACGCCTCCTGGCGTTGAGCACCGCCCGGCATGGACTACATCTCGCGCCTGCGCCGGGTCAGCGGCGTGCCGCGCGGCGCCGTGCTGCCGCCGGCGCCGCCGCTCGAGCGCCTGGCGCGCCACTGGCGCGTGCTGGCCGCCGAGCTGCGCCAGCCGCACCAGGCCGCGCTGCACCACGGCGTCGGGCGCAGCGACGTGCCGCGCCGCATGCGCAGCCTCGGCGACGAGCTGCTCGACCAGGCCGAGGGCGACGATGCGAGCGCCGAGGGCCTCACGTGGGCGCTCGACGAGAACGGTGAGTGGGCGCAGGGCATTGGAGAAGCAAGCGCGGCAGTGAGGCGACTGCGGCAGGGAAAGTGATCACAGGAGATGGGCGATTGGGCACAGGCGCGATGACGCTCGCAGCACAAGCAAGAGCTTGCAGCAGGACAGCGCATGAGGTCTAGAGGCGATTGCAGCAGAGTCACACCCGCAGCCGAGCGGCGCTCGCAGCAGAGCGCTCGCAGCAGAGCGGCACGATAGCAGATCAATGGGCAGCAGAGAGGCGATGGCAGCAGAGCGGCCCGCAGCCGAGCACCTTGCTGACATTGGCCGCAGTCTTCCATGTGCTGGTCCAGCTCACCGCGGCCGACCAGCCGCCCGGCGCACTGGCCGAGACGGTGCAGTTCTTCTCGCGCCTCTGCGGCGAGCTGCCGGCCGCGTTCCTTGCCTCGCCGCGCCTGCACGCGCCGCTGGCCCGCCTGATCCGCATCTGCACCGGCGATGCGCAGCGCGGCCCGCGGCGCGAGGACACGCAGTCCGACGAGAGCAGCTCAAGCGACGACGAGGAGAGCGCGCCCGTCGCAGTCAAGGCGGGCAGCGCCGAAGAGCGGGCACTGGTGGAGCTGCTGTGCAAGGTCGCGAGTCGCCTGCGCAACACGCCCGAGCTGCTGCCGGTCTTCTTTCGCGAGAAGCGCGCGGCGCCTTCCTCGGCGAGGGCAGACGCTGCGGTGCCGGCGCGGCCGGCGAGTCCGGCTGAGAGCACCGCCAGCGCAGAGACTGTACGTGCCACAGACGTCGCCGACGACGCCAAGGCTCCGCGCGCCTCGACGCCGCCGCCGGCACGCACGGGCTACGACTTTGCTCTGCTCTCGAACCTGCTGCGCTACGCCCATCGCGAGGAGCAGACCGGCGAGCTTGCCCGCTCCGGCCTCTTCTTCCTCTTCTCGCGCGCATTTGCACCGACGCACAACCTGCGGCGGCGACGTGTTAACCCCAACGCCGAGCGTGTCGAGGCGGAGGACGAGTCAGAAGCGGTGCTCGGCCGGGCCCTGGCTGCGTACATTCTGGAGGGAGACTTTGCCGATGTGCTGGGCGCCGGCCTCGGCGCGGTGTACGGCCTGCTGCCGCCTCGCATCTGCATCAAGGAGCCCGGGCCCGGCGGCGAGCAGAGCGACGCCGGCTCGAGCATGCTCGGCGCCGAGATGAGCCTGGGACTGGGCCTGGGCAGCGACGAGCAGATGCGTGACGCCAATCGCGTGCGCGACGGCGACCTCGTCGAGTCGACATCGCCAGAGGTGCAGACGCACCTGCGCACGCTCACCGAGCTGCTCGGCTTTGTGCAGCACATTCTGCGCACTGCGCACGCTGCGTCATTGGGTGCAGATGCCGAGCTGGCACGCACGGCACGGGCACTCAAGACACGGCTGGCCGACGCGGTGCGCAAGAGCTTCCTGTGCAACCTGCTCAGCCCGACACTGCTCGAGTGCACCGACGCTGACGGCAGCGCAGTGGCGGTCCTGAGCTATCTCGATGTGCTGCTGAACGCCATCGACGACGACGGCCCGCTCGCAGACCTCATCATCGGCTGGCTTGTCGGCGACAGCGACGCCGAGGGCTCCACCGGACGCCTGGCAGACAACGTGCTGACGCTCGGCGGCTCCGCGACTGCGCGGCGGCGGGCACGACGCAAGAGCTATGCGCTGGACGGCCACGGCCGGCGCGGGAGCACCATGTCCACCGGCGCAGCGAGCGGCGACGACCGCTACGATCTGCGCGACTTCATCGTCGATAACCTCTCTGCGGACAAGCGCGCCGCCACGACGGCAGCGGCGCTCAGACTGACCTCGACGCTGCTCTCTCGCCACGGCCGCTTCACCATAGAGGGCTTCCTCTCGGCCGAGCCGGATGACCACGCCACTGCGTTCCCCTTTCCCTTCCCCGAGGCACTACCGGAGGACGATCTCGACGACGATTCCTCGGACGTGGAGCTCGCAGCGACGCCGCGGCCCGGCCTGAGCATCGCGCAGCACATGCACGAGCTCGACATCTTTCTGTCGCTCGCGTCGGTCATCGAACACGGCTCAGGGAGTGCGGCGTCGTCGAAGCGCACCGCCTGGACGCACAGCTACTCGCAATACCTTCAAGACGCAGAGGACGCTCTTGTCCGCGAGAGCACGTACATCGACGGCGTTCGCGCATTCGAGGCTGCGAGCGCGAAGCGCAGCCCTGCGGGCGTCTCCGAACCCTTACGCCTGCGCGCCAGCTCTCTCTCCACGAGCGAGCCGCCGTCGCCGTGGCAGGAGATCTCGGACCTTCAGGCAGAGGCTGCCACCTCTGCGCCCTTCCCGCACCGTCTTGCGCCGCCCGACCGGGTGCTGCAGGCACTGCTGCACGTGCTCTCTCGTTTCTTCCAGCACACGCCCGCCGTCAACGTGGCGCTGACCGGCGTGCTGGCCAGCCTCGCGCTGTGCCCGTATCGCAGCCTCGAGGGCTGGCTCGTCTTCGAACGCGGCGTCGAGCTGGGCCCGGACGCAGAGGCCCAGGGCGACGCTGCACGCCCGCCGACAGGCGCCTCGATGACGCGCAGCACTTCGGGCACGTCGAGCCGCTCCGACGGCGACTCCGACGACGACTCGTCCGGCGACGAGGAGGAGCACGAGCTGGCGCAGCTGGCCTCGTTCTGGGGCCGCGGCACCGACTGGACCTCGCGGCAGGAGCGTGTCGACTCGAGCGCGCCCGCAGCCGGCAAGCGCTCGGCACCTGTGGTGCTCGCCCTGCTGCGCTCACTCGTGTCGCAGGTGTCCTACTACCGCGCCACGGTGCCCGGCTTCGACGCGCTGCTCGCCGAGCGCCGGCGCGGCCTGACCTACGTCGACAATCTCAGCGACGCCATCGCGCCTGACTCGCTGACCGCCGGCCTGGACGGCCTGTCCGAGAAGAGCGAGGCGATGCCGAGCGCCAGCGTGCCGGCGGGCCTGCGTGACGAGCGCAGGCTGTGGGAGAGTCTCGGCGTGCAGCTCGAGAAGGAGGAGCTCTCGAACACGTCGCTGCCGCTGCCGCCCAGCGCCACGGCCTCGGTCGGCCAGCGCGACGCTCCGCGCACGCCCGGCAGCGAGACGGAGGCCGAGCCGGAGCTGCTGAACCCCAAGCGCGCCAGTGGCTTTGCACGCTGGTTCGGCGGACGCATCAACCTGGCGGCCGCTGCGGCGGCTGCGGCTGCCGCCTCAGCCACGGGCGCGCCCAGCTCGCCAAACCTCTCTGCGCGGGCGCCCTCGCCCGCTGCGGCGCCCGTGATGCCCTTTGCGCAGCACTACACGCACACTGCCGGCGTACTCCTCGAGGCGCGCGCGGCCCGCTATCCGCAGGGCTCGTGGGGCGATGCGCTCAAGAGTCCCGCGGCGTCGCCCGCCACGAGTGCGCTCTCGGGCTCGGGCAAGCGCACGCGCTTTGCGCAGGAGGGCACCCACGACGGCGGGCGCTTCGTGCTGCCGGGCGTCGACGAGGCGGCGGGCGAGAGCAGCCTGCCGCGCAAGGCGCAGAGCCTCTCGTGTCTGCTCGACAACGTCGTCATCCTTGAGGAGTGCATCAAGGAGCTCGTGGCCATCATCCAGGTGCGCCGCGGCGCCGGCATCGATGCGCTGCGCCTCACGGCGTGACGCGACGGCGACGACGACTGCAAACGATATACCATTTTACGTCTCGCAAGCGCGGCGCAGCTGTGGCAGGGCGGGGCATGCGCAATCAGAGCGCAGGCCTGACACCTGACATTCTATTGGCTCATGTGCAGCGTCTCACTGCGCCCCGCAGCCACGTCGAGCACTGTCGTGGGACAGACGCCGGGCAGCCGGCGTTACCGTCCAGATGCGGGCGCCGTCGATCTCGCTCTTGGACGCCGCTGCGGCGCCGCCTTTGTGTTCTGCTGACGCCGATGTCTTGCGTGGATGCTGCTCCACCCGGCTGCGGCGGCGGACTGTGGGCCGGGCAGCGAATGCCGTGAGACCGGCAAAGCGCCACAGCACCAGAGCCACAGCAGCAGCGGCAGACGCGGCGCCGCCGGGGCCAGCCCTGCGCGGCGACGCCGAGACGCAGCCGCAAGAGACCTGCCTAAAGCGGCGCGCCTCCTCCGCACACTCCGCCCGCCAACTCTCCCTCACGCGTCGCGTCCGCTCGTCAGTCGAGCATGAGCTGCTGCTGCCTGCGATGTCGTCGAGCGTCGAGGCCATCGCCCCGCGAGCTCATCGCCCCGCGAGGTCTGGCCTTGGGCGTGCTTCATCTGAGAGAGAGATGAGAGAAGACGCGGCCCAGGGCCTTATTAATCTGGCGGCGCCCCTGGGCCAGAAAGGTGCCTGGAGCGGCGCTCGCGGAGAGGGGCAGCTGAGCAGTGCGATGGTGCGGCACTCTCTCCTCTGCTGCTCTGCTGGGGCTGCGCCGCTCTGGGCTGGCGGCTGGCGCTGTCATGTGGCTGCGATGAGGTGCAGCACCAGCGCCGCCGCGCGCATTCTGATTCTATTGGCGCGCGGGCGGTGTGCGTGCGCGCTGAGCGGCTGCCGCGCTGCGTGCTGAGGCTGCCGCCGCCGGTTGCGGCACGCCGCTGCAGCCCCTCGCAGGAGGACAAGGCAAGGCGAGCAGTGTGCCGCTGGCCCTATGCCTGCACCTGCAGCTGGGCGGAGGAGAAGGTGCCGCGCCGCCGCGGCGCACTGCATCGGCTGCTGCCGCTGCCGCCGCGCTGCGCGCGCTCCTCGCACACGCTGCCGCGGCCACCGCTCACCGCCGCCGCCGCCGCCGCTGCCGCTCACCACGCCCTCACCACTCCCGCCCGCCTCTCCCTCTTGCTTCCTCCATCCATCCACTCCCAAGTTCGCTCCCAAGGCCGCCCTCCAAGTTCGCCCCGTCTCTCTCCGTGGCCCGTACGCAGTCCAGCCTGCGCCTCTCTCCTGCCCTGTAGCCCTCTCGCCGACGCCCACTCTCGCTTTCTCCGACCTTCTCTTCTCTGCCTCGTGCCACCGCCCGCGCCGCCGAGGCACCTCTGCTGCTTGCGACATCCACGCCGCACAGCTGGCTGCTGCTCTACTCCTCCAGCCACACACTCGTTCGCGCCCGCCATGGACCAGAGCTCGCCGCGCACCGGCGTCGCGTCCGAGAGCGCCGTCGAGCGCGACCAGCGCATCATCAGCGCGCGCAAAAAGGTGCGTGCCGCCGGCGCGGATCGCAGGATGCGCCTGCAGCGCTGACACCTCGCCCGCGCAGCTCAAGTCGTACCGCGCCAAGCAGGCGCAGATGGAGAAGAAGCGCATCTCCATCGTCACGCAGCCAGCTGCCGGCAGCAGCCACGCGGCGATTGTGAGCAGCGCCGCCGAGCCGCGCGCCGACGAGGTCAGCGCGCAGCTCGAGCGCTACTCCATCTCGTCGCAGCCGGCAGCGCGCACGTCCGTCGGCCCGCCGCCGGCTCACTCGCGCACCTCGTCGCGTGCCGGCCACGGGCGCGGCCATTCGCGCAACGGCTCCATCTCGCTCGCCGGGCCGTCGTCGGTGGGCGCTGCCGCCGCCGCGCCGGCGCCCGCCGCACGCCCCACCAGCACCATGGCCTTTGTCGCCTCCGCATCGCACAGCCGCCGCCACTCGCGCAGCGGCTCGCGCTCGGCATCACGGTCCGGCATCCGCCCGGCGAGCCTGCTCTTCGGCGCGCCGGCCGCTGCGCCGCACCGCCGCGACAGCGTCAGTGACGCGCAGCAGACCGCCTCGCTGGCCGAGCCCACTGCCGTCGGCTTCCCGCCGCGCGTGCCCAGCCCGCTCAGCGCCGAGGTGCTCAACACGCCGCAGACGTCGTGCAGCGCCGACTCGTCCACACCCGCCCAGACGCCCGTGGCAGTGCAGCCCACGCCCTCGTCGCACGCGCGCAAGCCGAGCCGCCACTCGCGGCGCACCAGCGTGAGCACGCGCCGCGAGAGCATGGAGATCATGGGCGGCATCGGCCTGGGCATCGGCGCTGCGGCCTCGGCCGACTCGGCGCTCAGCAACGCGACGACAAAGCGCAGCAGCCGTCGCTTCAGCACCAACCGGCACAGCGGCATCCTCTCGGCCAGCGTGCTCTTCGGCGGCTCGCCGGACCCGGTGCCCGGGATGCTCGGCTCGCGCGCCAGTGTGCGCCGCTCGGGCGCGCGCAACGACTTCGACTGGCGCGTGTTCGCCACGGGCGCCGAGGAGCCGGCGCCAAGCGACGGCAGCGACCGCCTCACCGCGCTCGAGAAGCTCGAGGGCCGCAGTCGCCCGGCAGCCGCATCGACGCAGGCGTCCAGCGGTCCCAGCAATGCCGCAGGCTCAAATCGCCGCCACTCGCGCCAGAGCAGCGTGCAGCTGCCGAGCTTCGACGACGTGCACGGCTCCGAGGCCATGGACCGGCGAGCCAGCGTGTCGCTGCTCGAGGCCAACGAGACGACGACCTCGTCCGAGCGCCCGCCACCACTGGCGCCGCGCCTGAGCCTTGCGCCGCCCGCCGCCGTGCTGTCGCTCTCGGGCGACGTCGTCGAGGCCCTGAGCGTCAGCGCCGCCGCAGGGCCCAACTCGCGACCCACCTCTATCCGCATCGCACCCGACGCCGCCTCGCAGCTCGAGGGCCTCGGCACATTGCTCGAGGAGGAAGAGGAAGAGGAGGACACGTCGCTACTGTCGCCTGTGCGCGAGCGGCCGTCGCTCGACCTCGACCAGGCCATCGAGCGGCGCCAGCGCAAGGAGGCCGAGGCCGAGACGATCAAGCAGAATCGCCGCGGCTCGCTGACGCCCAAGCCGCTCAAGCTCAAGAGCCGCCCGGCAAGCCTCTTCGTCGGCTCCAACATGGGTCTCGCCGCCGCCGCTTCGACGCTGCTCTCTCCCCGCGGCATGACGAGCAGCAACTCGCTGCCGCAGCTGGCTGCTCTCGCCGACGTGGGCGAGGAGGGCGAGGCGGCAGCCGAGGACACACCGGCCCAGACCGAGGCGCCGATCTCGTCGCTGCGGCGGTCGAGCGACTCGGAGACCGCGGCACCTGCAAGCGCCAAGCCGCGCGAGGTCTCGCTCGTGGATGCACGGCAGAAGCTCGCCGAGGCTCGCGCCAACGTCGTGCACGCCCAGCAGCACGGCGCCGTGGCCACGCCCGAGATGAAGCGCAGCTGGCGCTCCTCGCTGCCGGCCGCATCTGCCGTGCCGAACCCGCAGTCGAGCACGCCGCCATCAGACACGCCCGTGCGCGTCCGCCAGGGCATGCGTGCCCTGCGCCTCGGCAGCGGCAGCGTCTCGTCCGGCCCCCACCACCAGGGCGCCAGCGACTCGCTCAGCTCCATCTCGAGCGTCGCGACGTCGTTGTCCGCCGGTCCTAACGCCGCGAGCAAGCGCCAGAGCATGTCCATGTCCGTCTCGACATCGCGCGACGACCTGCAGAGCGCCTCGGCGCACGCCTCGCCGACCAGCCGCGACGGGCCGTCGCCCATCGGCCTGCGCAACCGCAGCAGCATCCACTACAAGCCGTCCAGCTCCACGCCGCTCTCGGCACCCGCCGCCGTCGGCGATGCCAACGCATCCTCTTCGCCGCTGGCCACCCACCAGGCCACCTTCGGCATGCCCAGCAGCAGCAGCAGCGCCGTGTCGCACGGCATGTACGAGGAGGTCAAGTCGGCGCACGCCCGCACGACGGCGCTGCTCGAGGCCAGCCGCAAGCAGGCCGACCGTCTCGGCCGCGAGCTCGCCGTGGAGAGTGAGCGCGCCGCACGCGAGTACGCCGAGCTCGAGCGCTGGAGCGCCGAGGAGAAGCGCACGCTCGGCATGCGCATCGAGCACCTCGAGAGCGGTGCACTGGCGGCACAGCAGACGCTGCAGGCCCGCGAGGCCGACTGGCACGCTCAGCTTGCCGAGGTCCAGCGGCAAGTCAACGAGGCCAGCGAGCGCCTCGAGGACGCCGAGGCCGAGCGCGACATGCTCCAGGAAGACGTCGATGGCTGGCGCACGCGCTGCAGCGACCTCGAGAAGTCGCTGCGCACCGAGCGTGCGGCGCTCGACGAGGAGCGCCGCTTCCGCACCACGGCCAAGCTGCGCATCGGCGTGCTCACGCACAAGCTCGAGGAGGCCGGCCTCACGGTGCCGGCCTCTGCCAGCGAGGAGCTCACCTTCGAGGACAGCCTCCCGCACGACCTCGTCTCGGCGCTCCGCAGCCCTGCCCTGGGCTCCTCCAGCCCCGTGCTCGGCCCCGGCTACTTCTCGCCGGCCATCGGCGGCAGCGGCTTCCCCGTCAGCGATGCTGCGCCGCCGCCGCAGGCCGTCAAGCTGCTCAAGGAGATGCGCCAGCAGATCTTCAACCTCGCCGGCAGCCTCGAGCACGAGCGCAAGGAGCACCTCAAGGCGCAGCAGGAGGCCTCGTCGCTGCGCGCAGCGCTGCAGGAGCAGGACGAGCAGCGCGCCGCGGCGGCTGCCAGCCCCGCCGACCCGCCCTCGCCGAACGAGTGCGGCGACGACAGCCATGCCTCGAGCATGGGCAGCGTCACGAGCGGCAGCAGCAGCGAGCGGCACAGCCTCTCCGGCTTCGTGGCGCCCAGCAGCAGGAACAAGCGTCACGTCTTTGCCTACGACAGCAGCATGGGCAGCACGTCGATGGGCAGCGGCTCGATTGCCACGGGCGCCTCGAGCGTCGTGCCGTCCGAGTACGAGCACGGCTCGCGCTCGCTCGACAGCGCCGACAAGTTTGCCTTCCTCTCCGAGCTCGAGGCCGCCGCCGGCGGCCTGCAGCCGCTGGCCGAGACCGAGGAGGAGCAGGACGACCTCGAGGCGCTGAGCGACCACGCCAAGACGCCGCTGGCGCGCGCCTCGTCGTACATGGACGACGAGCCCGTCGACCTCGAGTCGGGCTGCTTCGGCGACGAGGAGGAGTACGACGACGACATCGAGGCGGCCAACCGCGCTTCGAACGTCGAGTCGTCGGTGCCGCCCACGCCCGGGCTCGACCACTCGAGCCAGGTCAAGTCGACGTTCGGCACCATTCCCGTGCTCGCCGTCGAGGGCAAGGTGCTGCCGCACAGCGCGCAGTCGTCGCTCGACAGCCGCGGCCCCACGTCGCCGGGCACGTCCACGTCGCCCGAGAGCGACGAGGTGCACACGCCGGCGATGCTCGCCGCCGACGACTGGATGGACGAGCTCGATGAGGACGACGAGGAGGCGGCGGGCGACGCCACGCGCCCCGAGTTTGTGCGCGAGTGGTCCTTCAGCCTGGCAAGCGCCGCCATGGAGGCCAAGAAGCAGCGCGTGCTCGAGGCGCGCCGTGCTGCCGCCTCGGCCGCCAGCTTCGCCGCCGCGCCGGGCTCGCAGATGCGCAAGCGCATGCCGCGCCGCCGCAAGCTCAGCAGCACCGAGGACTTCTTCGGCCTGATGAGCCTCGACGTCAAGGAGCCGCTGCCGGCGCTGCCCGTGCCCGACGCCGCGCTCGAGATGCCGCCGGTGTACGTCGACAGCTCGAGCCAGTACAGCCCGCAGGCGTCGATCGACTACCGGCGCACGTCCGTCGAGAGCTACGACCGCTCGCCGCGCGTCAGCATGCGTGTGTCGAGCGGCGCCTCGCTCGCCCACGGCGCACGGCCGCCCGTGGCGCGCAGTGCGTTTGCGCACCAGCAGGACGTCTACGGCGGCGCCACGGGCATCCTCAGCGTTGAGGACGGCGGCATCGCAGCCATGTCGTCGCCCATCGGCGGGCTCATGGGCGGCGCGCTCGCGCGCATGTCGCTCGGCGGCCTGACGAGTGCGCTGGGCGGCCTCTCGGGCTACCTGCTCTCGAGCCAGTCCAACGTCGCGCAGGCGGCCGCGCTCGCCACCAAGACGTGCGCCGCGGCGCCCGAGCTCGAGACGCCCACGGGCAGCATCAGCTGGAGCGCCCAGCGGCGTGAGGAGCGCGACGAGGAGGAGAGCCTCGGCTCGTACCACAGCTACGCCTCGCGTTCGCAGCCGCGCACTGCCGCCTGGTAGCCGCCTCGCTGTCGTCTTGGTCTGGAGGCCTCCCTCACGCCCGCCCGGTGCCGCACGGTGCCGTGCCCATGTCTTGTTCTCGCTTCGTCTTCTGCCGCGCCACTGCCCGGCGCCGCGCTGCTTTGCCATATCACTATGCTCCCGGCTTCACCTTGTATCCTTGCCCCAACTCCCTCGCCGCGCCGCGCCCGACTGGCTCGGGGCCTGCGTGCGCTGTGCCACCCCTCTTGTTCCCCCCCATACACTCCTCACGATCTGCCACTGCGCGCTCAAGCCGCGCTTGCAAGCCAATGAAACAGCCATGCCCTCTCTTTTTCTCGCCGGCGGTCACTCGTGGTGACTGGTGGCTGCGCCCGATGGCGGTGCACGCGCCCGGCCGCAGCGCGGCGACCTGGGCCTGGCGCGCTGTGTCTTTGCCCGCGCGCAGCCATTCGCCCGTCCGGAGCATGCACATGACTTCCTTCGCTGCAGCGTCTGCAGCAGCGTCTGCAGCAGCGGCAGGTGCAGCAGCGGACTTGCTGCGCCTGGTCCTCACTGGCTGTACATCGGCAAAAGCGCCGTGGCGCTGCGGCAGACGGCCAAGAACGACGCTCGCGACAGCCTGCGTCAGCGGCGCCCAGAGCAGCGCGCGAGGGGCTGCGCCGCCAGAGCGCGTTTGCTTGCCGTGGTGTGGCCGGCAGGGATGGCAAGCGCAGCAGTCCGAGCGAGAGTCTGAGTGTGCCAGCCCCAGCATCGCAGCGCCTCTTCTCACCCTCGCTGTCGTGTGCTGCTGCTGCTGCTGCTGCTGCTGCGAGCGGCGCCAGGCAGAAGCCCTCATGCCTCGATGGGCGCTTCTGGCGCCGGCGGGCGGAGCGGCGCGCGCACAGGCACCCGCCAGGCCGCCGCGCCGGGCGCGGGCACGGCGCCAGTGTGCGCGCGGCATGCCGCACCCTGCCGATCGAAGCGTCAGCGTGCATTCTCGATTTTTGCCCTCTGCTGCCATGCTCCGCATGCTGCGGTGCCGCCAGGCGTGCCAAGCGCCGCTCGAGGTGCTGCTGCCCTCGGCGATGCTCCCCTGTCCCTCGGATGCGGCGGCGCTCCTCCACGCTCGCAGCAGCGCGTGCATCGGGCTGCCTTGTGCCAGCGGCGCCCGGCTCTCTCCTCTCCACCACCTCAACGCCCGCCCGCAGCCGCCATGTCGGCCCCCACGGACCTCTTCCAGGCGCCTGCCGAGCCCGGCGCCGAGGCCGGCGTGCGGCGCCGCACCGCCGCCGCCGCGTCGACGGCGAGCACCTCGCACGACGCCGACGCCGACGCCAGTGCCGCGCCGGCCCGCTCCAAGGCCGCCGCCAACGACGCCGACGAGCACGACGACACGCCCGGCCTCGGCTTCCCGCACTTCGCGCAGCACACGCCGTGGCACGAGCGCAGCTGGGCCTACCAGTTCCTGCCGTTCCGCGGCATGTACTACGACGTGCGCCGCCGCGCGCCCTACGCAGTCGTCGACTGGACCACGGCCTTCCGCCCGCACAACTGGTGGACCGTGCTGCAGGGCATCCCGCGCATGTACTTCATCAAGTGAGTGTCGGTGTGGCGCCAGGCATGGCAGCAGGTGTGGCAGCTCGCAGAGGGCGCTGCTGCCTCGACTCTGCCTCTCTGTCGCTCCGTCTCGGCCTGCGCTGACGCCCGCGCAGCCTCATGCCGGCCATCGCCTACGTGCTCGACATGTACCACCGCACCGAGGGCGCGTACGGCATCAACGAGGTCATCCTCGCCTCGGCGCTCGCCGCCATCGTCTTCTCCGTCTTCTCGATGCAGCCGCTGACGTTTGTCGGCGTCACCGGTCTGATCAACCTGGTGCGTCTGCCGCGCCTGCCGCGGCCCGGGCGCGTCGCTGACGCCCGCCTGCGCAGGTCAACTACACGCAATACGACATCGTCGTGCAGTACTACGGCCTCTCGCAGATGGACTACCTTCGCGTGCAGGCGTGGTCGCTCATCTGGGCTGCCGGCTTCCACTTCATCGTCGCCGCATTCAACATCTGCGACTTTACGCGCTTCATCACCGACATGACGTCCGAGACGTTTGGCTTCTATGTTGGGTGCGCCGCCCGCGGCTGAGCATTTCCTCGCAGGGCCACTGCTGACCCTCTCGCAGCATCGTGTACATCCAGAAGGGCATCGAGCTGCTCATCCTCGAATTCGAGCCGCTGCCGCTCGACAATGCGACGGGCTGGCTCTCAGTGGTGATTGCCATCCTCTTCACCGTCTCGGTGTACCTCGTCTCGGCCGTGGGCCGCACGTCGGCGCTGCCGTTCAAGCTGCGCTCGTTTGTGGCCAACTTTGCCTTTACCGCCGGCATCCTCTTCTGGACGGGCTTCTCCAACATGCCCGAGAACAGCCTGCGCCGCGTGCCGCTCGAGCGCCTGCCCATCACGCGCGCCTTCTTCCCGACGATGGACCGCTCGTGGTTCATCGACTTCTGGAACATCGAGCTGCGCTGGGTCTTCGTGGGCGCCGGCTTTGGCTTCGGCATCGTCGTGCTCTTCTACTTTGACCACCAGGTCAGCAGCGTCATGGCGCAAGCGCGCAAGTATCCCGTGAAGCGCCCGGCTGGCTTCCACTGGGACTTTTTCCTGCTCGGCATCACGACGCTGGTCTCGGGCTTCCTCGGTCTGCCTGCGCCGGTGCGTCGCACCGAAGCCCAGTCTGCTGCCTCTGTTGCTGACCTCACTCCTCACAGAACGGCCTCGTGCCGCAGTGCCCGTGGCACACCGACTCGCTCTCCGTGTTCAAGCAGGTCTCCGAGCCCGTCGACGACGAGGCCGACCCGCGCGCGACGCGCATGCGCTCCAAGGCCAAGATCGTCAACACGCGCGTCGTCGAGCAGCGCTTTTCGCACTTTGCCGTCGGCCTGCTGACGGTCGGCACAATGACACGCCCGTTGCTCGTCGCACTCGGCACGATGCCCCGCGCCGTTTTCGCCGGCGTCTTCATTCTCGTGGGCTGGATGTCGATCGAGGGCAACGCAATCACGACGCGCACGCTCGCGATCTTCCGCGACGACGCCATGGTCGCGGCCGACGACCCGCTGCTGAAGCTGCGCCGCAGCAAGATTGCGCTCTTCGTCGGCATCCAGTGGCTCTTCTTCGCGATGACGTTTGCCATCTCGCAGACGATCGCCGCGATCGGCTTCCCGATCATCATCGTGCTGCTACTGCCGCTGCGCACGCTCGTGCTGCCCAAGTGGTTCTCGCCCGAGGAGCTGCGCATCCTGGACGCGCCGACGGCCGACTCGGAGGTCGTGCTCGCGAGCATCGGCGGTGGCTTTGGCGTCACCGGCAAGGGCGAGCGTGTGGCGCGCGACACTGGCATCGCCGGCGAGCTGTGGGACGGCGACGACGACGACAACAAGCACAGCCGCGGCGGCAGCAGCGACGAGAAGACGCGCCGGACTGCTGCCTCAGACCCCGAGAAGCAGAGCCCCTCTGTCGCGCTGACTGCTGCGCCCAGCAATGCCGGCTCGAGCCGCAGCGGCTCGTCCGCCGCACGGGAGCGTCCTTCTACCGTTGCTGCGCCTATCGCCGACGAGAAGGCGCACCAGCAAAGCGAGCCTTCCGAAGCGCGTCCGCCGGTCGTCGCGGCTGCGCAAATTGCCCCGGCGCAGGAGTCTCCGGCACCAGCAGCGCCGGCCAGCGACGAGCAGGCGCAGAAGACAAAGCCCGCCGGGCTCTGGGCGCGCATCCGAGGTGCCGCGGCTGCGCCCGTCGGCACGACCACGACGACGACGGTCACATCCACAACAGTGCCCGCCGCGGCCAATTCCTCTGCCGGCGGAGCGACCAGCGGCCCTTCGCCCGTCACAGCCGAGCAGCAAAGTGCGATGGACAAGCACGTCGATGCGATCGCAGCGGGCACCGTCGCAGCGAGCGCCGGCGCCGGCGCGCTCGGCTTCCTGGCTGGCAGCAAGGCTTCGAGCACCGAAGAGCGCGGCACAGACGACGCCGAGAAGAGCCGTCTGGATGACAAGGCTGCCGCGCTGGCCGAACGCGAGCGCGTAGTCGCCGAGGAAGCCGCACAGAGGGAGGCGGATGAGAGCCGCCGCCGTACCGAGGCAGCGGCCCTCGCGCAGCGCGAGCAGTCGATCGAAGAGCGCGCTGCGCAGGTGCATGCGGACGATGAGAAGCGTGCGGCCGCGGCCGCAGAGCTTGCGGAGCGTGAGCGGGCCATTGAGGACCGCGCTGCCGAGGTCAAGACCGACGATGAGAAGCGGGCGGCCGAGGCAGCGGCTCTGATTCAGCGCGAACGCTCCGTGGAAGATCAAGCTGCAAAGATCAAGGCAGAGGACGAGAAACGCGCAGCCGAGGCCGCTGCTCTTGCCGAGCGCACCCGCGAGATCGAGGACCGCGCCGCCCAGGTGCATGCAGACAACGAGCGGCGAGCAGCAGAGGCAGCTGCTCTTGCCGAGCGGAATCGCCTGGCCGAGGCCCGGGCTGCCGAGCTGCGCGAGGAGGAGCGTCGGGCGAAGCAGCTTGCAAAGGAACACAAGGAAGAGCTCAAGCGGCAGTCGAAGGAGTTCAAGGCCGAGTCCAAGCGCAAGGAGCAGGAGCTGAAGGCGCAGCGCAAGCGCGAAGCGGACGAGGCAAAGGCTGCAAAGCGGATCGAGAAGGCTGCGGAAGCTGCCGCTGCGGTCGCCGCTGCCGCTGCGGCCGCCACAGCAGCGGCGGACGAGAAGGCCAAGCAGCACCGCGAGGCCGCGGAGGCCAAGCGCGTGCAAGAAGAAGAGGCGGTTGCTGCGCAGCGCCGTCAGCAGGAGGCCGAGGCGAAGGCTCGCGAGCAGGAGGCCAGCGCGGCCGCCAGTGCGGCCGCCGCAAGGACAGCCGTCTCTCACCAGGCCGTTCCGTCTCGCGACGGAGCTGCGAGCCCGCCAGTCCCTCCGAAGGACGCACACGACGGCGACGAGACATCCGGCGCCAAGACGACGGGTCTGCTCGGCCGCCTGTTCCACAAGCGTCTGGACGGCACGGACGACGCCGAGGAGACGCCGGCGGGCTCGTCGGATGCGCCTGCTGCAGCCGTCGTGGCAGCTGCCGCGCCGGCTACGCCGCGCAAGTCCGTCGACGCGAAGCGCAGCCGCAAGTCGTCGGACGCCGCTGCCCGCTCGGCGCGCAAGTCGACCGATGCATCGCGCCAGGCGCCGCCGGCAGACAAGCTCTCGACGGCGTTCTGGAGCGACGACGCGCCTGCTGCTGCTGGAGCGGCACCGAGCACGCCGGCCAAGCGCTCGGCGCGTGCCGAGCCCGCCGAGCTGCCCGGCAGCCCGCGCGCCGACGGCTTCATCGAGCACGTCAACCCTCGCTTTGCGAGCCCCTCGGCGGCGCTGCCGCCGGCCGTGCAGTGGCGCGAGCCAGAGCTGTAGTCATGCCTCCGGATCTGCCTCCTCCCTGCGACCCTCTCCCTCTCCTTTGCCCACGCTGCTCTGCTTTCTGCTTCCCGGTGCTTCCATCCGCGCCGAGCCTGCGCCATACCCTCGCACCACTGCTTGTCTTGCCCGACCCTCTCCGCGCGCCGCCTGCGCGGTCTTCGCAGCCTGAGAATGTCATGCTGTCTATTGGCCCAAGCGCTCCCTTTTGAATGCCGAGTCGGGCGCAGCCTCACAGGTCGAGCGCCTTGCGTGCCATCTGCAGCGCGCCATCGCGCGTCTTGTTGCCTGCGCACGCGTGGAGTGAGCAACGCGGCCAGGACCTGCTGCGCATCTGCGCTCACCGCCGATGAAGCCAGACGCGTGCACAAAGACGCAGCCGGGAATGCCGCTCTTCTCGCTTAGCTGCTCGTCGCGCACGCCGCGCCACTGCTCGGGCAGCGCGCGCCGCGAGTTGAAGCTGTCGGCGTGCTCGGGCACGGCCTGCACGCGGTACGAGCCGGCCTCGTCGGGGTAGACGACGTAGATGATCTGCTCGGCCTCTGGGATGCTCAGGTCCTTCTCGAGAGCGTAGACGTGGTCCTGCGTAGAGGCGTCAGCTCACGCGGTCGCGGCATCTGCGGCTCACGCACCTTCCAGCTGGCGTACTCGTCGAAGACCAGCACGCGCCCGCTCGGCTCGCCGCTCTTCTCCTTGCGCACGGCCAGCGCCCGCTCGACGATCTCGCGTGCCGGCAGCCAGGCCTGCACCGTGTAGTCGAGGCGCTCCCAGAACTCGCCGCCGGCCAGCGCGGCGGCCTTCTCAAAGCGGCGGTCCGAGTCGGCGGCGCGCGCGGCGGCGTCGGCCGGCAGCTCCTCGTTCCAGCGCGGGTTCAGGCGCCCGACGCGCGCCGAGAGGTCCGTCGAGGACTTGTAGGCGGCCGTGGCGCCCGGATACTGCGCCTGGCCGTTGTCGATGCCGTCGATGGCCTCGACAAAGTCGTCGTACAGCTTGGTGTGCAGCAGCGGCAGCAGCGGCGACGCGTCGTCGAGCGAGAGCTTGGCGGCGAGAATCTGCGTGCCAAAGTGCCTGTGCCGCGTCAGTCATGGAGCCTGACATATGTATAGGCCGCTACGAGACACGGAGATGTCCACTGCTGCCAATCCTATGGCGCAACGCAGTGCCAAGGCGTGACCCGCTCAAACGCAGACATCTACCGCTTGCGTCTCCGGAGCGCTTCAGCTGCATCTGCACGTCCGCTGCGTGATTGTGCCCCTCACGAGCCCGCGACCCGGCGCAGCTGCTGCTACCATCGCTGCACCGCTGCACGGACACACCACCGAGGGCCACGGCCACTCACTTCCACACGAGGCCCGCGCTGCTGAGCTTCGTCTTGTGCGCGGCGTCAAACGTCTCCTCGAAGCCGCGCTGGTGGTGGTCGAAGCGCTGGCGCGCGGCGTCGTACTCGGCGCCGACGTCGACGACGCAGTGCGCGGCGGCGATGCGCGCGGCGTCGCGCGTGCGCACGAGGGGCATGTCGGCAAAGCGCGGCAGAGCGCGCAGCAGCGACACGGCCAGCGCCTCGTCGGCTGTGTGCGGAGGGTGAGCGGAGGGGCGGGTGCAGCGGCGGGCAGCGCGGCACACCGGCGCCCTGGACCAGCCGCCTCTGCCGCAGCTGTACGTGCTGCCAGAGCTGCGCGGACCTGCTACGCACCGTGATGCGTGCCCGAGTGCGTGACGAGAAACGGCGGCGCGTCTGCGGCGTCGCCGTCGAGGCGCACACGCTTGGGCGACGACATGCTGCGGGCGGCAGCGGGCGGCAGGCGGCGGAGTGCGGTGCGCAGGAGCAGCGGAATGGCGAGCGAGCGTGCGGCAAAGTGCAAGGGTTGGCGAAGCGCAGGCAGGGGAGTAGAGTGACAGAGGCTGATGGAGGAGAGGAAGATGGCCGCACTTGGCAGGCGTGGGACTCTTAGCGCCACAAGGCGCCCCAGGGCGGCTGACGTAAGCGAGCGGCGCGCCTCCACTCGCTTCTTGTTCTCGCGCGGCCTTGTTCGAGCTCGCGCGGCGCCTGCCTCTGCTCCACGTCCTCCCTCACAAGTCACCTCTCCGCAGCGTCCATGCTGCACGGCACGGCGCACCGCTGCGCCCGGCTGCCGCGTGCGGCGCTGTCTGTGCGCGCCGCGACGCCGTGGCTGCGCCGCGCCGTCCATCGTGCGGCGGGCAGCAGCGCCGCCGCCGGCGCCGACGCCGACGACGCCGCCGTGCCCGCCGATGCGCCCGTCGCCGCGCTGCGCAACCTCTCCGTCTGGGGCCACATCGACGCCGGCAAGACGACGCTCACCGAGAAGCTCCTCTTCCTCGCCGGCGCCCTCGCGCCGCCGCCGCCGCCGGGCACCGACGCCGCCGCCGCGCCCGCCTCGTCGCGCGCGCCCGGCGCCGTCGACAGCGGCAGCACCGTCACGGACTTTCTCGAGGAGGAGCGCCGCCGCGGCATCACCATCCAGTCGGCCGCCGTCGGTCCCTTCCGCTGGCGCAGCTCGCTGGCGCCCGCCGAGTGTGCGCCGGGCCGCCGCGCCGCCGCCATCTCGCTCGTCGACACGCCCGGCCACATCGACTTTACCGTCGAGGTCGAGCGCGCCTTGCGCGTCGCAGATGCGTGTGTCGTGCTGCTCGACGCCGTCGCGGGGGTGGAGAGCCAGACGGAGGGCGTGTGGGCCATTGCGCGCCGGTGAGTGGGCGGTGTGGCGCGCGGCAAATCAGCAGCCATGCCGGTGCTGCTTCCCGTGGCCCGCAGCTCAACCTCTTGCGCACAGCTACAACGTCCGCTCGCACGTCGTCTTCGTCAACAAGCTCGACCGCGCAGGCGCATCGCTGCCGCGCTCGCTGCGTGGCGTCGCGCGCCACCTGCACCCGCGCCCCGTGCTGCTGCAGCTGCCGCTCCTCGCGCCCGTCGAGCCGGGCCACGCGGGCGGCGGCATTGCCGGCCTCGTCGACGTCGTGACGCAGCAGCTGCTGCAGTACAGCGGCGCCGCTGGCGAGGTCGTGACGCGCACGCCGCTCGCCGAGGCGCTGAGTCTGGAGCTCGTGCCCGCCGAGCTGGCGGCCGAGGCGGCACGCGCGCGACATGCGCTCGTCGAGACACTTGCCGAGCTCGACGACGCCCTGCTCGACGAGCTGCTCTCTTCGGAGGCCGCCGACGCGCACGCGACGCTCTCTGCCCGCTCGGTGCGTGCTGCACTGCGGCGCCTCGTCCGCACGGGCGCTGTGCTGCCGGTGCTGTGCGGCAGTGCAGCGCGCGGCATCGGCGTGCAGGAGGTGCTCGACGCCATCGTCGCCTACTTTCCCTCGCCCGACGAGGCCGGCGACGTCGACGCCGCACAGGCTCGCGGGCGCGACGGCGGCTGTGTGTGGGCCACGCTGCCGCCCGCGCCGGCAGCCTCGCGATCAAAGGCGGCTGCAGCGCCAGCCGAAGCGCAGCTGCCGCAAGCGCCGCCGCGTGTCGCCGTGAGTATCGATGACGCCGAGCTTGCGGCGCTCGCGTTCAAGGTCGTGTGGGACAAGCGGCGCGGCCCGCTGACCTTCGTGCGCGTCTACGCCGGTGAGTAGCATCGGCAACACATCTGGCGAACAGACGCTCACGCCTGCTCACAGGATCGATTACGCGGGCATCCATGCTCTATAACACCACCACTGGCGCGCGCGAGCGGCACTCGAAGCTCCTCCTGCCATACGCGGACCGCTACGTCGAGACGGAGACACTGCGCGCAGGGCAGATCGGCGTTCTGCTCGGCCTGCGCGACACACGCACTGGCGACACTTTCATCGATGCGCGCGTAGCCAAGGCCAAGGCAGCGGCGGGCGGCAGCGCAGCGCCATGGGCAGCCCGTGCGCGCGAGATGCGCCTGCGCTCCGTCGACGTGCCGCCGCCCGTCTTCTCCATGTCCATCGAGCCGGCGTCGCGTGCCGACGAGGCGGAGACCTCCGAGGCGCTGGCGATGCTCGTGCGCACCGATCCGAGCTTGCGGCTCGACGACGGCGGCGCAGGCGGCGCCGGACTGGGCGCAGCAGGCACGGGCCAGATGGTGCTATCGGGCATGGGCGAGCTGCATCTCGACATTGCACGCGGGCGTCTGGCCGACGAGTTCGGCGCCAAGGCGCGTATGGGCAGCGTGCGCGTCAGCTACCGCGAGACGGTGCTGGGCCCGCAGAGCGCCCGCGTCGAGGAGCTGCTCGACCGCGAGATGCTCGGCAAGCAGGTCAAGGCCGGCATCACCTGCGAGGTGCGGCAGCTGGCGGATGACGAGGCGGGCGACGAGCAGATGGGCGACAATCTCGTGCTCATCGAGCTCGACATGGCGCCCGACGAGTTCGCCGACGTGCCAAAGGCGGCCGCCAGCAACTCGAGCGGCGACGAGCTCTCGCCGACGGTGATGCGCGCTGCCCTCTTGGCGGGCGCGACGGCAGGCCTCTCGCGCGGCCCGCTCTCGGGCAATGCGCTGTCGCGGCTGCATGTGCGCCTCAGCGCGCCGCGCACGTTTGGCTCGGCGCTGACGCCGCCACGCGCGCTCTCGGCGGTGGTGCGCGCGGCGCTGCTGGCAGCGGTGCGCCAGCTCGAGCCCGGCTTGATGGAGCCGGTAATGCGCTTGCGCATTGCCTGCAAGGAGGCCAGCCTGGGCCGCATCGTCGCCGACCTGACCGGCGAGCAAGGCGGCACGGTGCTGGCCGTCGAGCACGAGGGCATGGACGACGGCGACGATGAGGCACGCACCGGCGCCGGCGCCGAGCTGTACGTGCCGCCAGACGACGCGGCACCGCCGCCGGGCGCCGACGAGGACGCGGCGGGCGGGCGCACCGTGATCCACGCATCGGCCCCGCTGGCGCGCCTGGTGGCCTACTCGTCGCGGCTGCGGGCGCTGAGCGCCGGTAATGCGGCGTTCGAGATGCGCCTCGACGGCTTCGCGCCCGTGACGCCCGAGCGCCGCACCGAGATCCTGCGCGAGCTCGGCCGCGCGGCCTGAGCGGCTGCCTGAGGCGCGCTACATGCCGCCCTCGACCTCGTGCTCCTCGAGCGCGCGCAGACGGTGACGCGTGCCGTCGAACTCGATCTCGCCGGCCTCCTCGCCGGCACGCACATCGCTGGCGAGGTCGAGGCCGTGTGCCAGGCGCGCCAGCACGAGCGACGAGGAGAGCAGCGCGTAGCCGCCGTAAGGGTTCGGCGGCGGCGCGCTGCCCTCAGCGCGGGCGCGCTCGACGGCTCGCGCGTAGGAGCGCAGAGGTGGCGTCGGCGCCGGATGGTACACGTAGCCCGTCTTGCTGCATCGCAAGTCAGCACACGCGCCACACACGGCAGTCGCATGCCCACTCACGCGGAGACGCGCAAGGCCGCGGGGTCAAAGGGCTCGCGGTACGTGCCGCCCCAGAGCAGGCCTGCGCTGCCGGTCAGCACCGGGCGTGCGCACGCGCCCGTCTGCGCCTCACCTTCGTCGCCGAGCTCGCGGTACACGATGGGCGTGGCGGCGGCGCGCAGCATGTTCAGCTCGCCCTGGCACGGCGAGACCTGCGCCGGAGTGCGTCAATATGCATATGTCACCCAGACGGCAGTGTCCGAGAGTGTTGCACGCAGTCCCGGAGCGCTGCGGCCTCTTGCTCTGATCGCCACTTGCTGCGGCAGGGCGCGTGCTGCCACATTGCGTCCACGCCCCGTCTCGCCCGCGCCCACTCACCCACGCATACGCGCCCTGCCCGTCGCCGCCCTGCTGCTGCGCCAGCGCGAGCTCGGCGCCGGCGCGCTGCACGCGGCGCACGCGCGCAAAGAAGAAGTCGAGGAAGCGCGCGTCCTTGAGCGCCGAGGTGATGTTCTGCGGCTGCGTGGCGGCGAGGAAGAGGAGGCCGTGGGTGCTGATGTTGTAGTGGTAGACGCGCGGCGCGGGCGCGGCGGCGGCCGAGGCGTGGCGGCCGCCGGCGCGCAGCTGGCTGGCGCCAGTGCTGGCGCTCGGCGGACGCAGCAGGCCACGCAGCGCAGCGGCACGCATGGCAGTAGGCGGCCGAAGGAGAGAGTGAGGCGCTGTGGTGGTGGTCGCGAGGCAGGAGCAGCACGGGCAGCGAGGCGAGGCGAGGCGCGCGCCTCCACACGGCGCACGGCCCGGCGCGCGCGGCGAGCGACGCCCACGCTGCCATCGGCATGCGCCAGACAGACGGCGAGCTCGGCAGCGGCCTGCCTCCCAGCCACCACACCCGCCGTGCGGGCCCTCAACACCTGCGCTGCGCCGCCATGTCTGCAGCCCTGGCGCTGCTCGCGGCGCTGGCGACGCACGCCGCCGCTCCCTGCCTCGTGCCGCACTCCAAGGTCGAGGAGAGCTTTGCGCTGCAGGCCGTGCACGACGCCCTGGCACACGGCCTGCGCCGCCCGCAGCACTGGGACCACGTCGTCTTCGCCGGTGCCGTGCCGCGCAGCTTTGCGCCGCCGCTGCTGCTTGCCGGCGCTGTGGCCGTGCCGGTGCGTGTGTTCGGCCTGGCGGGCGAGGGCGCGCAGGTGGCCGGTGAGTGGAGTGTGCAGATGGAGCGCGGTGGCAGACGATGGCCGCGGGGATGGCATCCCTGCTGCTGGATGCTGCAATGTGGCTGTCAAGATGTGAAAGCGCTGCCGTACATCAGCAACACCACTCACCATCCGGCGCTGACTCGTTGCCCGCCAGTGCGAGTCCTGCTCGCCGTGCTCTACGTGCTCTCGCTTGTGCCGCTGCAGCGCACCCTGGCGCCCGGCCGCTCGCCGCGGGCGCGCCAGACGCGTGCAGCGGCCCTGCTGCTGCATGCGCTCAGCTTTGCCGGCGTCTTCTGGGCTGGGCGCACCACGCCTGGCAATGTCGTGGCGCCGGCGGGTGAGTGAGAGGTGCCTGGGCGCAGATGGGCAGGCGGGACCGCGAGACGTGTGCCCTTGTGCTACTACCTCTGCTGCTGCACTGCTGCCGCTCAGACGCTGTCGCCGCTGACACGGCGCCGCCAGTCAATCTCGCGCTCGCCTCGCTGCTCTCTCCACGCCCGACCGTGTGGGCCCTCGTGCTGCTCGCCTCGCTCGCGGCAATTGCGCGGGCCGAGCTTGTCGGCCTTGTGCTGCCTCTGCTGCCGCACCTGCTTGCCGCACTCGGGCTGCGGCGCTTCTTCCTCGCAACCGTGCTCAGCGTGCTGCTGCTCGGTGCCAGCGTCGCGCTCGACACCTACCGGTGGCAGCGGCCCTTTGCCCTGGCGCGCGGCGGCCTGCTCTGGGCGGAGGCCGAGGCGGCGCTCTTCAACGTCGTCGACGGCCACGCATCGGATTGGGGCGTGCTGCCGGCGCACGCGTATGTCACGCGCTTCCTGCCGCGCCTGCTCTCTGGTGCGCTGCTGGCACTGCCGTTCGGCATTACTTCTCTTCTCTCTGCCCCACGCGAGAGCGCGACAGCCGATAGAAGCGCACGCCGAGCTCTGCTTGTGGCTGCGGCTCACGTCGCGCTCATGTCGGCGCTGCCGCACAAGGAGGCACGCTTCGTCGCGCATACGCTGCCGCTCTGGCTGCATCTGGCTGCGCGCGGGCTCGTGACGCTGTGAGTGAGGCCGTGCGCCTCGTACTTGCGTCTGCTCACTGGCCGCTCAGCACGCATGGCCCGCTGCCGCTGCCAAAAGCGCTCTCCGCGCAAGGCTTCGTGCGCTTCGGTGCGCGACTTGGGGCGGGCATCGTGGTGCTGCTCTGCATGCTGCATCTCGGCATCGGGCACGCCGCCAGCGCAGCCAACTATCCCGGCGGCGAGGCGCTGCGCTGGCTGCACGAGCATCCCCCTGCTGCACCCGGTGCGTGCATTTCCTAGAAGCAGCTTAGACCTGCTACTGACGACGAAGCTGCGTGCAGTGCATCTCCACATCGAGCCGGCGGCCGCACAGAGCGGCGTGACGCTGTTCAACTCGCGCTTCCTGCCACGCCCGGCCGACGCCTGGCTGGCCGCGCCGCCGCAGCAGTGGGTGTACGACAAGCGCGAAGGCGTGCAGCCCGACGACGAGGCGTACTGGCGCCGCGTGACGCACCGCCTCGCCGATGCGCCGTGTGCCAGCCTGGCGGCACCGCACGCCGGCGTGCGCTGGCGCGACATGCGCCCGCCGGCGACGGACTTTGCCGGCTGGCGGCGCAGCGGCTGGCGCCTGGAGCCGCGGCGGCATGCGCGTGTGTGGGTGTGCGAGCGTGCCGACCGCGAGCGGTGAGGCGCCGTGTTAAGAAGAATGAATTGAGTCACCCGCGCTTGCGTATGCGTTCGCAGGCGTCCGGGAATTGTGTGCGTCGACCCTGTCGCTGGTGCGTTGCTGCGGCGTGCCTCACTCGGCAGCGCCAGCGTGCAGGTCGGCGGGCAGGCCAGATGGGCTGCTCAGAGAGGCGTTACAACTGAGTCAAAGGCTGCTTACGTGATGGCCACAACAGGCCAACTACCGTGGGAACAGACCGGAGTTAACGGTGTCATCCTCACCCCCCGGACATAGGCGGTGCGGCCCGCCTCCTGAAACCTGCGTCGCGGCGCCGGTCGGTGCTGCTTCTGCTTCCGCGCCAGCTCTAGCGCAGGCGCAACACACAAGATGTGTGCGGCTGCATCAGGCCGCAGCCTACGGCGCCCGCGATGTGCAAGGAAGAACACACAGCCCGCTGCCAGTCTTAGTGCATTCGCGGCGGCAGGACGCGGCGGCCGCCTCGAGCTCGCCGCGCTGAACAGCCCAGAGATGCTGGCCGTGCGCCGTCTCGTGCATGAAAATGGGACGTCCTCTCGCCATAGCTGCGTATTCCGACAAGCACAAGCTGCGTCTGCGCTGCTGCATGTGCCTTCATGCTCGCAAGCGCAGCTGCAGCGCATGCGCTCGACGGCAGCGTGCGCGGCGCCATGCGATTGCGGCGCCCCACGCGGTGCGCCGCGCAGCAGGCGCAGCACGAGGCGCTGTGCCGGCGTGCGTGCCGCTCGTGCTTGCCTCACCGCGGGCGGCGTCGATGAGTCAGAGGGCAGCGTGCTTCCCAATGCGAGCCTGGCTGAGTCTGAGTACTCGACTGCCGGCGCCTGCCGCAGCACCCAGAGCAGCGAGAAGGAAGGAAGGCGCTCCTGGCTGCGTGGCCCATGCGCGGCACGCGCGCCCTCTCAAAGCCGCGCGCCGCGCGCGTCTGTGCCTGGCGTGCTCTGCTGAGGTGACTTGACGAGCGCGCCGCTGCCGCTCCTTGCTTCTCAACCACATCAACCAGCGCAACGCACCGCAGCGCACCGCCGTCGCGCCTCGCTCCGCTGCATTTGCGCTGGACATCTGCTGCGCCTGACCGGTCTGCCGTCTGCGCCTCGCTGCGCCCGCCCGCGTGCCCTGCCCGCTCTGCCGCACGGCGCATCCCACACACGCATCCCGCCGCCATGTCGCTCGCGCCCACGCCCGACGCCGCCGCACAGGCGCAGGCGCAGGCCGTCGCCATGGTGCAGCGCCGCCGCGCGCAGAACCGCATGGCGCAGCGCCGCTACGTGAGTCAGGATCGCCCAGCTGTGCCTGCCTGCTGCTGCTGACCGCCGGCCAGCGCGAGAAGATGCGCGCCGCCGCCTCGGGCAGCGCTGCCGCACCTGCCGCCGCCAGCTCCAGCAGCAGCGGCACCTCCTCGGCCGCGGCAGCTCCGGCGCAGGACGCGCCCGTTCTGACGCAGCCCTCGCTTCTTGGCGCCCTCGCAGCGGCCGACGCGCCCGAGACGCAGACGCAGGCCGCTGGCGTGGCGGGCCTCGCGGCCGCTCCGCTTGTGCCGAGCGCAGCGGCCTTCTCCGCACTGCCGCCGCCCCCGAGACCGCTGGAGCAGCACGCCTCGCTCTTCCTTGCCACGCAAGAGGCACGTCAGGCGGCGCCTGTCGCACTGCGCCAGGATGAGGCTTCGTCGTCGTATGGCACACATGCTGCGCGCGACGTCTCAGACGCCGCCTTCCACTCTGCCGGCGCGCCTGACCTCGACTGGCTGATGCACGACCACTCGCCGCTGGCCGCGGCGGCCAGCAGCCTCGCTGGTCTCTTTCCTCCGGCGCCCGCGCCATCAGTGCACGCAGGCGCCGCCAGCGCAACCGCACCTGCGCTGCAGTCGCCGACGTCTCTGCTTGAGCTGCACAGCGCCCAGCTCTACGGACCTGTCCCTCCTGCCACGGCCAGCGCCAGCACCTCGTCGAGCGCCGCTGCGGCGGCTGTCTCGCCGTCGTCCGACTGGGCCCGCATCCTCTCCTCGTACGTGGCCACGCCCTCGCCGACGCCGTCCGGCACATCCGAGCTGCCGGACAGCACGGCGCTGAGCAGCTGGCTGGCGGCGTCGCCGCGTCTACTCTCTCCCTCGCCCGCATCGCGGCCGAGCGGCAGCAGTCTCGACTCATCGCCCACCTCGGTGGCGTCCGCGAGTGACGTCGGCAGCGCCGCCTCTGCCAAGGCGCAGGACGAGTGCCGGGAGGTCTCTGTCGCTGGATCGGCACACTTCTGGAGCTGGACCTCGGCATTGCGCTCGTATCCCATCGAGCGCGATGAGCAGAAGCGCCGCCTAGCCGAGCAGCGTGCCCTGCTCGGCCTTCTCGTCGACGGCGACCCTATGGGCGACTCTTTGATTCTGCCGCGCCAGGACTTCCGCAGAGCGATCGTGCTCAACTCACTCGCGCTTGGTACGTGGCGGGGTGCGGACGGGCACCGCTGCAAGTCACTGATGCGTCTCGTCTCCGTCGCAGGCTTCGACGAGCGCGACTTCCACAACTGGACGACGCCTTCACGCATTGGCAAGCTGTGGTACGGCTCGGCGCCAGACGGGAGCATGATCAGCGAGGTGGTCACCAGCCCGACTGAGCGGAACGAGGGCGCCCAGCAGCCGGCCGGACGTCTGAGTCTGCTGCCTGGTGACGCTCAGCTCAAGCTGTCGCCCATCGCCATCGAGGACGAGCCCGTGGAGGATGAGGCGCGGCGGCGTGAGAGACGAGAGGGCGTCCCGCGCAACATGTGGCCCACCAAGCTGCAGCTGAGCGTGCCGCACCCGACGATCATCGTGAGCAGCCCTCAAGCGCCAATAAGACCGCACGCTGACCCCTGCAACACAGGACGCGCTGCCGTGGCCCGCGGTGCGCGATCGTCTCATTGCCGCATCGTCGAGCGGCATGATCTGCATCAAGACGGCCAAGAGCGACGCCGTCAAGGGCGGCGCGTGCGAGGGCTGGCACAACACGGCGTTCTGCGTGCACGGCGCTGAGCCGGAGGACAACTTCGACGAGGCGTGCTGGGAGGTGGCTGAAGGTGCGTCTGCTCGCGGCAAGCCCGGGCATCGGGCGCTGACAAGCGAGTGCTCACCGTATGGCAGACTACGCCATGAAGTACTGGTTCTTGTTTGACGAGGTTAGTAGCCGCTGCTCTCTGCTTGCCGTGCTTGCTCTGACGTGCCGCCGCTGCTCAGGCCACGATGAGGACCACCAACCGCTGGCGGCGCGCACGAGGCGTCGCGCCGATCCGTCTGCCCGGCACGGGCGCGGGAGCTTGACGCCGCCGCCGGCCGCGCACCGCCCAGGCAGACCCGCTCCGCTCGATCCCAATTTTATGTCACCAAGCCCCTCGCTGTATCATATCCGCCCTCGCCACCACTCAAGCGCGTCTCTGTGTAGCTGTGCATTGCGCCCTCAGGCGGCTGTGAGGTTCGGAGGCGCCCACTGCATCTCTCCGCTCTCGCGCTCGCGGCGTCGTTGCCGTGCGGCCTCGTCGCGCTCGTGGTCCCTCCGTGTCTCGCGCTCTCGGCGGCCGAGAGCGTCGAGGCGCGCCCGCAGAGCCGCGCGCAGCGCACTCGCGAGTTCCCGCGTGGCCGTGGCCGAGGTGCTGCCGTGCGACGGGCGCGATGCTGGGTCCTCGGCGTGGCTCAGAAGCGCATCGAGCGTGCTGTAGGGCAGCCACGTGCTGCCGGCCTTGCCCGTCAGTGGCCCGCTGGCAGCGGTGCTCTGCGCAAGTGTGAGCCAGCTGTCCGACGCCTGTGCTTCAAGCCCACTCACGCGCTGTACCATGGCGATGGCATGCCGCAGCGCCTCGTCCGTCAGGCCACAGCGCACGCATGCCTGCACGAGCACATCTGGCTTGTTGCTCTGCGCAGCGTCAGCACCATGGAACGGCGATTCCGCGTGCCGCCTCGACTCACTCTGAACCAGTCCATGAGCCATGCCGGGACCGTCTCCTGTGCGCCGAGGCCAAGCACCCGCTCGAGCACAGCCAGGTGGTACTTCCACTGCAGCGCCTCGGAGTCCTGCGCCTCGAGGTGCGCGCGCAGATAGCGCCATGCCCGCTCCGATGCCGGGCCCTCCCACGAGGCGCTCCGCTCCGAAGCGAGCAGGAACGCCGCCTCGCCCTCGTCGTCGTCGGCGTCCTCGTCGTCACGCAGAGCGGCGAGCACAGCGTGGGGCGCAGAAGCCTGGCCAGCCGCCTCGCTCTCCTGGCGCGCGGCTCGCGCACGCGTCAGCGCCACGCACTTGGTCGTGAGGCTGGCAAAGATGCCAGACTGGTCGACGCCAAGCACCTGGGCAAGCGAGATGGCCTTGTCGTAGTGGTCGTGCCGCACGTACAGCAGGACGACGTTGGGCGCATCAAGGCGCGTGGCAGTCGAGGCGACCTCCGGGTACTGCTGCAGCAGCTCCAGTCGCGCGAGCACAAGGCGGTACTCGCGCCGGATGTCGTCCATGCGCACGATGCGGATTGCCTTGGCGCCTTGCCGGAAGAGGCGCTCCGGCAGATAGGCGCCCAGGCGCGGGCGCTTGTGCTTGCTCAGCGCAGTGAGGCGCGCTGTGAGTGGCAGCTCTGTAGCCTCGTCCTGGCCGCTCTCTGCGGCGTCGGCGAACCAGGCGTTGCTCTCGCTGACCAGCGCGAGCGCGTTCATCGCCGCAAGGTAGCTGCGTGCCTGTAGCACGGCCATATCCGCATGCTGTTCAGACGCCGCAGCCGAGGCGGCCGCGTCAGCCAGTCGTGTCGACGAGAGGCGCTGCTGCAGCTCGCCAAGGCGGTGTGCATGCTGATACATGACCGCGCCAGCTGCACCACGTCAAGCGTCAGCTGCGACCGACTGCACGGCGTCATACTCGCACTCACCGCTCTTGAGGTCGCCGCGGTGCATGTGGTATGCGTAGAGGATCCGGTAATAGTTGGGCTCGCCCAGCGGGTCGGAGTTGCGTGCCTTGAAGCTGAGCGTCCGCTCCATCTCTGCCTGCATCCCCGGGAAGGACAGCGCGAGAAGATGGGCAACCTCGCCGGCCTCGCACATGGTGCCGACCAGTCCGCGAAGACACTCGCGCCGCACCGCCTCGGTCGGCGCGGTGACGACGCACTCGTGAGCCCCTTCGAAGTCGCCGGCGGCAAGGCGTGCACGGAAGACGCGGTGGTGTAGCTCAGTGGTGCGCTCCGACGGGTACGCCAGCGCCAGAGAGGCAAAATTGGCGGCGTCCAGCGGGGAGACGGACGCGAAAAGGTCGGAGATGTGGGCGTGATACAGGGCAATGGTGCGGGAGGGGTCGCTTTCCTCACGTACCGCGCGAGGCATTAGAGCAAGCAGGCCTGTGCCCGAGGCGCCGAGCTCCTCATCCTGCAGCAGCATCTGGTACGAGTCGAGCATAGGCGCCACTGTCGCGAGCTCGACCGACGCCTCGTCGAGGGCACCAAGCGCCAGCAGTGCCCGTCCGCGCACGTAAGCGCGAGCAGCGCATGGCGCGTAGTGGTCGAGCAGCTGCATGGCCGCGCTCGGGTGGCCGAGCAAAAGCAGCTCGTTCGCTAGAGTGCACAAGGCGCGGTTCAGCTCCGCCTCGGTGCGAAGTGCAAGCGTTGGCGCGGGGCGACTGTGCCACTGCTCGCCCGCAGGTGGCGGGCCAAGCAGGCCAGACGCGGCAATGAGATGGGCTGCCGCTGCGTTCGGAGCCTCTGCGTCGAAGAGCGGCAGCAAGCGGCGCAGCAGAAGAAGATGCAGCAGGTTGCGCGCTTCGCCGTTCGCTTCTTGCGCCGTCCCATCAGAGCTTGGCGCGTCCATACTCATGCGCCCGAGGCTGTTGGCCACCGCATCGTCCTTTTCGTCTTCCGAAGGCTCTCGCACATCGACTTCGCGCACTGCTGGGAGCGCGGCAATGTCGAGCAGGCCGACGAGGTCATGAAGTGAGACGAGAGCGCGACTCGTGAGGGCGCTCCGGGCGTCCGGGTCGAGGTCCAGCGCGTCCGAGTCTTCAATCGCGAGGAGTACCAGGCTGAGGAGCCGGGCGAGCTGCCGGCGTGCATGCAGCGAGCGCAGCGTTGCGTCCGCGAGCAGGGCGATGCCGAGAGGGCTCTGGCTGCCGGCTGCCTCGGGCACGCCGCTGCCACCGGATACCACGGCATTGCCAAGCGCCCAGAGCGCCGGCTCGAGGTCTTCGCCAAGGCGTCCGCAGGCTGCGCGCGCGGCCTCAAGGGCAGACTCGTCCACAGCCAGCTCGGCAAAGATGCCGCTGCCGACGTCGAGCAGCGCGTCGTCTGCGCCAGGAGCCAGTGCGGCCGCCACCAGCTCCTCGAAGTCCTCGCAGCTGCCCGGCGGCAGCGCGCTTTCGAGCCGCGCACCTGCGCTCACAAGCAGAAGCATGGCGCGCGAGAAGCTCTCATCCTCGGAGAGCGTGGCTGAGCGTGCGGCGTCGGTGATGAAGGCGTCTCGTTGAGCAAGCGCTCGGTCTGCGGCACGGCCGCGAGCCCGCGCTGCGGCCGCTTCCAGCTGCACGGCACGCACGAGGATGCCCGCTGCGTCTGGCAGCGACGGCACCACAAGTGCACCAGCGGTCAGAATGTGTGGCGCGACGCCGGCGGCGCGGGGCACGAGGCACAGAGGCGCGAGCGACTCGCTCTCCGCTTGCTCCAGAGAACTGACGAACGCAGTCCACTCGCGCCGCAGCGCGGCTTCGTACGCCTCGACTTGCAGCGCTCCCGTCGACGGATCGCGCTCCAGACCGACACCTGCGCCGACGGTTGCGGCGACCTCTTCTTGCAGAGATGCGTAGCGCGCATCGGGTGAGAGTACCGCGGGCCGAGGCGCCTCGGGCGAGATCGACGCCTCGAGCCGGTCGAGGTATGCGTCCAACACAGCCGGCAGATGCTCTAAGAAGCGGCCGCCGTGGAAGAGGCGGGGCACAAGGAACTCTGATAAGTCGGCGCCGGCGTCTTGCAGGGCAGCGTCGAACGCAGCGCCGTGAAGTGGCGGATGGCAGGGCTGTGTGGAGCAAACTTGCCAGCCGCGCGCCTCGTCGCTCGTCGCCAGCTCTGCAGCGTCGGTCTGCTCGCTCTCGTCGACGGCGAGCGAGGCAAGCAGCGGCTCGCCCTCACCCTCCCACAGGCCCCACAGCGTCGACGGCGCGCCCTCGTCGAGCCACGCATCGCAGAGCGACGCCCTGCGCGTTGCCTCGCCCTCTTCGCGCGCCCACAGCAGCGTGACGTCGGCCACGGCTGCCGCGCCGTGCGTCTCCTCAGTGAGAGCAACGTCGTAGGCCAGGAAGAAGCGGCGCGCGCTCAGCGGCGCATGGACGAGCAGCCGGATGCCGCCATCGGTGGCGTAGGCCTTGAGCAGCGGACGGGCGCCCGGCGCAAAGGCCTCCAGCGCCTCGCCTGCGGCCGACGAGTGCGCGGCCGACGAGGCCGGCAGCTCGATCTCGCGCACGCACGTGCATGAGACGAGGTCCCAGATGCGCAGCCGCGCGTCGGCCGCAATGCTGAACGCCAGCGAGCCGGCGTGGTGCGGCAGCTCGGTGCCGGCGCTCCGCACGAGCGCGGTGCTGGAGGCCGGCGCGGCGCGCGTCACGCCGGCGAGTGCGAGGGTGCGCTGGCCGCCGGCGCTGGGCGGCGCACTGGCGGCGCTCTTGGCGGGAGTCGTGCCGCTGGCGCCGGCCGGAGCGGCGCGCGAGAAGAAGCGCGACACGGAGCGCAGGAAGGAGTGCGCCCGCAGCGCCGTCGTCTTCCACTGGTCTGCACGGCGCGGCGCTCAGCATCGCGCACACGCCACGCACGCGGAGCCCACTCACCCTCGAAGAGGCCGCTGCCGTCGCCGCGGCGCGCCTGCTCGGCGAGCACGAGGCCGGCGTCGCACTGCAGCAGCACGCAGCCGGCGTGCACGGCCCACATGCGCTCGATGCCCGGCAGCGCCAGCTCGGAGCACGCCGGCGGCGGCAGCGGCGCGGCGGCGGCGGCGGGCGCGGCGAGGGCGGCGAGCGGCAGCGACACGCGGTGCAGCGCGCCGGCCGAGGCGGCGAGGAGGTGCAGCATGCCGTGCGCGCCGTCGGCATACAGCGCCGGCGCCGCACACACGGGCGCCACGAGGCGCACATGCAGCACGCGGCTGCGGCGCGCGGCGACGAGGCGCAGCTCGAGCGTGCCCGGCGCGGCGGCGAGCGTGCGCAGCAGCAGCAGCTGAGCGCCGGGCAGCACGAGCGCGGCGCCGAGCGGCTGGGGCGGCGCATCAGCCTCGCCCGGCGGCGGCGGCGGCGGCGGCACGGACGAGGGCACGCCGACGTCGGCCGCGCCTGCCGCGCCGGCGAGGAGCAGCAGCGGCGCGTAGCTCAGGTGCAGCGGCGCCATGGCGGGCGCGGGCGCAGGCGAGGGCGCAGCAGCGGCAGGCAGAGGGCAGAGCGGGCCGGCAGGCAGGCGGGATGAGTGGGAGTGGTAGCGAGAGAAGAGCAGGAAGCACGACGGCGCGTCCGTGGCAGCGCGAAGCCGGCCAGGCAGCGTGGGAGCAGCAGCGTCACGTGTTGCGTGCCGTGGGAGCAGCGAGCGCAGCGCTTGGGCGCGACTTGGCCGCGCTCCGCCTGCGTCTGCTGGCTGCGCGTGCGCCGCTCGCGGCCTTGCCTCTGCTCCTCCCACTCCGCAGCATGCCCGCCGCCGACGCCTTCATCAACCCGCTCACCGGACAGCCGGCCGTGGCGCAGCCGTCGCTCGGCGCACGCATCGCCGGCAGCGCGCCGCGCACCACGCCGCCGCGCCGCGGCGCGCGTGCCGGCGGCGTCGCCGGCGGCGCCCTCAAGCGCGCCGGCCTCATCGACGAGGACTCGGGCATGCGCGACGCCAGCGGGCCCTCGCGCCGCGGCGGCGGCGGCGCAGCCAAGGGCGGGCGTGCGGCGGGCGGTGCGGGCGGCGGAGCGGTGAGTGGCCGCCGTGTGTCGAGCTCCACGGCCTCGCGTCCCGACTGACCACGCCGCATGCAGGCTCGCGAGCGAGCCAACCCGCTCGCACGCCCGCCGCCACGCACGCCGTCGTCGCGCCCCGGCGGCAGCGGCGGCGCCGGCAGCTCCGGCGCGCAGGCCACGGGCGTCGTGTACGGCATCCGCGGCAGCGCCGCGGGCGCGGGCGCGCCGGGCAAGGGCAAGAACCGCGTCGTGGGCGAGGCACAGGGCGCGCCCGCCGTCAACGCCAAGACGGCCGGCGTGCTGCGGCAGTTTCTCGCGAGCCGCTGGAGCGAGCAGGCGCAGTTCCTCAACCTCGAGGTGAGTGCCACGCCGGGCGCCTGGCCGCCGCACACGCATGTGGAGGTGCCGTGCGCCCAGGCGGGCGTTGCGCAAGCTCTGGGCTGACCGACATGTGCGCCAGGCGATGGCCGAGGACCCCATCCTGAAGCGTGCAGAGCTGCGCCCTCCCGGCGCGCCTGGCGCGCCACGCGACCTCGGCAGCGTCATCTGGAAGCTCTGCGCCGATGCGTACCCCAACGTGCGTGATGCGCAGCAGCCCGCGCGCGCCGCGCCATCTCACCCGCTGTGCCTCTGCAGTGCGTCACCATCTCCCTCGCGAAGAACGACTTCAAGACGCTCGTGCCTGTCGGCACGCTGCCGCAGTTCCTTCCGCGCCTCAAGGTCAGCCGTGCGGCCGCCCGGCGTTGTGCTCCTGCGTAGCTCATCCTCTCTGCGCATCAGAATCTCTCGCTCGAGGGCAACGACCTCAAGTGGACGCGCGACCTTGTCTTCTTTGCCTCGTCCAAGTCACGCGCCACGCCGCGCTTCGAGGCGCTGCACGAGCTCATTCTGCTCGACAACCCGATGCAGCAGAATGCCTGTGCGGCAGGCAACGAGGCTGGCTACCGCCAGGAGGTCCTGGCGCGCTTCGCCGATCTGACGATGCTCGACAAGCAGCCAGTGTCGGAGCAAGAGCGCGAGACGGCGCGCCGCAGCAAGGGCAGCAATGCAGCTCCGCCGGCCGTCACTGCCGGCGTCGAGACAAGAGTCTTCCCCGTGGCCATGGGCCCTGCCTTTCACTCGCCGGAGAGCGGCGACATCCCGGCACAGTTCCTGCAGAAGTGCGTCGTCTGCTGTGTACGTCTCCGGCACACACGCTGACAAGGCGGACTGCAGGTTCTTCTCTCTGTACGACACCTCGCGCGCCGACCTGCGCCCGGCATACGCCGCCAACGCCACCTTCTCCGTCGTGCAGCTCAACGCCATTCCGCCGAGAGCCAGGGCTGCGGGCTACCAGTCGTCGCCCTCGCTGCCGCGCCAGCGTGATCTCAACTGGCGAGGCTACGCTACCGTGCCGTCCCACAACATCATGCAGCTTTCCAACCGCCCGGCCACCAAGGGCTTTCCGCGCGGGCCCAACGCCATCATCGGCACGCAGGCAAAGCTGCCGCGCACGATCCACCCGCTCACCGACCCGAGCAAGTTTCTCGTCGACTCGTGGCTGCTGCAAAACGCGGCACTGGGCGCAAAGATCAACGCGCCCACCGCACAGCACGGGCACGCGCTCAAGCAGCAGCACCCCCCTGTGCCCGAGCCGGATGCCGTCTTGTTCATCAGTGTGCAGGGCGAATTCCAGGAAGGTGAGCTGCGCACGAGGCCGAGAGTCCGCCTCACGCTGACGCCCAGTCTTCAGCGCCGTCCCAGGGCGTGCGCTCCTTCACGCGCACCTTTCTCGTGGCGCCCGCCGCGCCTGCCTCGCCGTGAGCACTGCCCGCAGCGGGTTCGTGCTGCCACAGCCTGCTGACGCCGGCCGTGTTGCACAGTGCCGCAGAGTCGGGATGGCCGTGCATCATCGTCTCCGACCAGCTCACGATCCGCAACTACATGGGCACCAAGGCTTGGGCGGCAGATGCGCTGCCAGTCGAGCAGGCATCGGGCGCCGGTGCCAGTGGCACAGCTCCTGCGCCTTCGTCCGCCACGGCAGGCACTGCCGAGCTGCCGGCCCGGCTCCGAGACGTGCAGCCGCAGCCCGGCCTCTCGGCCGCGCAGCACGACCTCGCGCTCCAGCTGAGCGCCAAGAGCGGCCTCACATATCCGTTCGCCGTGCTGTGCCTAGCTGAGAATGCCTGGGAGGGGCAGCAGGCATGGCAGAGGTTCGAAGAGCTCAAGGCGGCCGGCGCCATCCCCGCCGAGGCCTTCGCAGGGCCCTAGTCCAGCGCGTCGTCCGCGCCCGCCCCGCATTCCTCTGGCCCTCGCAGCTGCACAGCGTGTGCCCGTCTCCACATATCCGCATCCACTACGCGCCCGCGCCATTTCTGGCACAGCCAGCTCTCTTAATCACAGCATTCTTCCCGTGCCTCGACGAGTGTCCTACGCGTGCATTGCGAGACCGTGTGCGCTGCAGCGGTCTAGTTGCCTGGTGCGAGTCTAGTACGCCGATGCGCGTCCCTCCTTGCGCGAGTCGCTGGCGGCAAAGACCTTGGCCTTGCCCGGCGGGCCCTGCTCGCGCATGACTGCCTGCACCTCGGCGACGGCCATGTTGATGTCGACCATGTCGACGTCGTGGCCGCGCGCCCGAAGAGCCTCCACGAGCTCCTCGTTAATCGTCGTCTCGGCCGACACGGACGCCGGCAGCAGCTGGTGGTGCAGCCGCGGCCGCTCGATGGCGGCGGAGAGGTCCATGCCCCAGTCGAGATTGTAAAGCACCTGGGCGACAGCTCCGAAGATGCGCGAGCCGCCCGAGCCGCCGATTGAGAGGAAGAAGGAGCCATCCGGGTGCTCGATCTGCCAGGAAGCGACACGTCAGCAGCACGCTGCCGCGTGCACGTGCAGTCCACTCACAATCGTCGGCGACGTGCTGCTCAGCGGCCGCTTGCCCGGCGCAGGGTAGTTGAAGGGGCTGGGTCGCAGGCCAAAGGCATTCGGCACGCCAGGCGTCGAGGTGTCGTCCATCTGAACAGGCACGTCAGCACATGCGGCGACGCCGAGCAGCGGACAGCTCACCTCGTCGTTGAGGATCACGCCCGTGACTGGGTCGAGGACACCGCTGCCAAAGATGAGGTTGACGGTGCTCGTCAGCGCCACAGCCTGGCCGTTCATGTCGACGGTGCTGAGGTGCTGCGAGGGGGCAGTCAGCATGTGGGCGACGGGTGCGCGCCGGCGCGCGGCGGCTCACCTGCGTGCCGTGGTCGTCGGTGATGTCGAACAGCGGCTCGTAGTACTCGAGGCGGTGCGTGCGGTCGTCGTCGATGCGGCCGCGGATGCGCTGCGCCTCGTGCATGCTCGGGATCTGCGCGACGACGCGCAGGCTCGACGCGTTGAGGAACGCGGGGTCGCCGATGTGCGTGCGCTGCGCAAAGGCAAACTTGCTCGCTTCGACGAAGCGGTGGGCCGAGAGGCCGTCGTCGGCGCCGTCGCGCTTCCACTGCGGGTACAGCGCGGCGACGTTGAGCAGCGTGAGCAGCGGGCCGCCGCACGCGGGGGCCGGCGCCGTGTAGACGGTGCGCTCGCCCCAGCGGCCCTGCAGCGCCTCGCGCTCCTCGACGCGGTACTCGGCCAGGTCGCGCAGCGTGAGGATGCCGCCGGCGTTCTGCACCTTGGCGACGAGGGCCTGCGCGACGGGCCCGTGGTAGAAGGCGTCGGCGCCGCCGGCGGCAATGGCCCGCAGC
The DNA here is from genome assembly GCF_003144115.1 of Tilletiopsis washingtonensis. Lineage (NCBI taxonomy): Eukaryota > Fungi > Basidiomycota > Exobasidiomycetes > Entylomatales > Tilletiopsis > Tilletiopsis washingtonensis. The sequence continues at coordinate 394,811 of NW_020312020.1, forward strand.
GTCTCTGCGTACGCCGGGCGGCGCACCGTCTCGCCCGCCTGCAGCAGGACGCCCGTGTCGGGGTTGACAAAGACGTCGGACCACTCGGGCAGGTCGTACATGTACAGGCTGCCGAAGAGCTGCGCGGCAAGTCAGCATGCGGCGTGGAGCATGCCTGTGGGCGCGACCACCCACCTTCAGACGCCGCGCCAGCTCGCGGCTCACGCGCGCCGACTCGGCGAGGCGCACGCTCGGCGCCACGAGGCGCGCCCACGGCAGCGAGCCCCAGCGCCGGTGCGCCGCCCACAGGCCCGCCACCTCGCCGGGCACGCCGACGCTGAGCCCGCCGAAGCGCGCGTCGCCGGGGCGCCCGGCGTACATCGTCGCGTTGGCCGCGCGCGGCGCCGTCTCGCGGAAGTCGATGACCGTCGTGCGCGAGCAGTGCTGGCGCCGCGGCAGCCGCCGGTGTGCTGCTGCGTCGGCGTGCTCGGCGGGCGACGAGGCAGTGGCATTGCCCGCCGCGCCGCACGGCACGGGGTCGCGCACGAGCATGAAGCCGCCGCCGCCGATGCCCGACGAGAACATGTTGAGCGTGCCGACGCAGAACGCCGTCGCGATGGCCGCGTCGACGGCCGTGCCATTGTCGCGCAGCACTGCGGAGCGCGCGGCGTCAGCATGCTTGGCAAGGCAGCGGCGGCGGCGGCGACGCCTCACCGTCGACGCCGACGTCGGAACACACGCCGTTCTCGCTCGCCACGGCGCCGCGGCGGCCGCGCGCCAGGTGCGGCGTGCCGTTGAAGCGCCCGCGCGCCCAGCCGGCGTGCTCGCGGCGCTCGGCGCGCTCGCGGCGCACGACGAGCACGACGAGGAGCAGCAGCAGCGCCGCCGCGGCCGCCGCCAGCAGGCGCCGCAGCAGCGTCTCGCACGCCCGGCGCCGCGGCGGCGCCGCCCGCGCGGCGCGCGGCGACGGCGGCGGCAGCAGCGCGCTGCGCTCGCCCGGCGGCGCGGCGGACATCGGCGACACGGAGGCAGGGGACGGGGCGCCAGCTGCTGCTGCGGCGGCGGCGCTGCTGGGCGATGTGCTGTCGTGCTGCTGCTGCGGCGGCGGCGGCGGCGGCGGCGTGCGATGCGACGATGCGGCGATGCCGGCGCTGATGGATGCGGCGAGGGTTGTGGAGGAGCGGATGCTGCACGATGGACGCTGGCGGCTGCGCTCTATGTCTGTCGCTGGGCAACGGCCGCGCGCGCCGCGCGGGCTTGCGGCCGAGAGCAAGGCAAGCCCCGTCGCGGCGGCCAGGGGCGCGTCCGCCTCGATCTCGCCAGCCGCAGCCGCGGCGAGCGACCGCAGCGCATGCGCACCGCCAGCGACTCGCCGGCAAGGGCCAGCACGAAGCAGCGAGTGCAGAAACAGCGCCAGCGGCAGCAGCGCTGTGCCCGCCGCGCTGGACCGCGGCCGCCCCGGCATCCTGCGCTGCTGCTCCTGCTGCGGTGTCAGTGTACGGCAGGCGAGGCGGCGCGAGCAGCGTCGTCCGGCCCCTGCAGCGTCAGCTGCCCTGCGCTCTGGCAAGTGTACAGCTGGCATCTTGCTGCACCTGCCTCTGCCGCCAATGAGCATGCAGCATGCAGCATGCAGCATGCAGCATGCACACGAGAGACCGCATCCCGACGCTGACGCTTGCCCGGGCCAGTCTTGCTCGCCGCCACGCCCGATGCGGCGCTCTGACTCGCCCGGCAGCGGCAGCAGCAGCAGCAACGTCTGCCACCCACCGCTGCAGCGCAGCCAGGCGGGCCCAGCATCCAGAGGCAGCCCAGCGTCGACTAGCCTTCAAGACGGCAGCGTCTGCTGCTCCCGCCTCTTTCGAACCACCACCTCCGCCCGCTGCTTTCCTTTGTGTGGCACATCTGCCGCCGCGCACCCCTCGCTCGTCTGCCGCCGACGGAACAAGCGGCGCCGAAGTCGCCACCCTCCTGAACGCGTGACAGACCGGGGCTCGCGCCTTGTCGCTGCATCCAGCACCATGCAGCGCCCACTTGACGATACATTCCCTTGGGACCGCCCACTTTTCACCGACGATGCATTCGAGGCCAGGCTCTTCGGCGAGCCCGCGGAGGCGTACTCTCCCTCTGGCTCCCGCCATGTCGTCATCCGCCTTCCGCCCGCCGTCAGCGACGCCTCTCTGCCTCCGCCCGCAGATGCCGCGCTGCTGCGCCTGGTGCGGCTGGAGCAGGCCGCCGCATTCGGCAGCGCGTGGCACTATCCTCACGGCCGCTCCCGGGCCGAGACGCTGGAATTTCGCCGCCAGGCACGCGAGGCGGAGCGGCACGGCGCCCTGCTGCGGCTGCTCGGCGTGAGCCTGACATCCTCGGGCGTCCGCTGCGGGTGCGTCTCATCTCCTCGCTCTCCCCTCGCTGCCGCAGCTGCCGATACGCGCGCGGCCTGTGGCAGTGCGCAGCAGCGCGTCAGATGCGCCGCCGTCCGGCCGCGGCCGCCGTCGTCGTCGCCCGAAGAGCTCCTACTCGAGGCTGCGCGCTGCGTCGAGCGCTGGGCCGAGTCTCAGACCTCCACCACCGAGTGCAGTCGCCGTCTGACCCTGAGCGTCGAGCAAGGCAGCATCGTCATGGCTCTGTATGATGCCAACGTCCAGCTTGGCTCTGATGGACGCATATGGCCTTCCCCGGAGCGGTTCTGGCGCCAATACGACATCTGGATCCCCTCCTGGTTCGAAGCCAACGGCCCAGTCATCAACGCTATCCTCACACTGGTCTCCGTTGCGCAGAGCTCTCCGTCGTCACCGCCGAGTCCGCCTCTACGGCTCGTCCAGCACGACAGTGCAGCGCGTCGCGGCCGTGCGCACCTCTGGGACCTGGTTGTGCCTGCCTACGTGCTCTTCCAAGGCGAGTGGGGCTTGTGCGTCGGCTCTGCCCTTCCCTTGCTGACTTGCGTCTGTGGCTAGGCGACGAGGCAGTGGCTTTCATTGAAGTGGACAATCGCGACCGGACAGCGTTGGCGCGCACCACACAGCCAAGCGTCGGGCCGTCCGAGACGACGCTTCTCAAGGAGGACAGACACCTCATACAGCTTTGTGCACCTGTGCGGTGCAGATGTCGCGTACGGTGCAGTACTGGGCGACTTCGGGCGTGCGTTCATGCCCTTCGAGCTCCATGCGGGCGACGAGGGGCGTCATCATCTGTCGTTCGCAGACGAGGCCGTCTGGACAAGAGTTCTTCCGACCCACGCGCCGCAAAGGCGGAGCGTCCAAGGTTCGTCGTCGCAAGTGCAGTGGTGCTCGGGGGCAAACATCATCATGTCGCTTGTCAAGTGGGCGCTCTTTGCCGCGCACCAACACGGGGAGCACGGAGCGCCCCTCGCTCAAAGTGTGCCCTTGGAGGAGCGTCCAGGCGCGGAAGACTTGTTCTCTGCCGAGCTGCGCAGTCGTCTGCAAGCTGCGCGGCAAAAGGAGGAAGACAGCACTGGACCGCCGCGCAAGCGAGTACGCTCCGAGGCACCTGAGCTGCCCGCTGCGAAAGAAGAGGGCAACATGAGCGCATCCACAAGCGCCGCACTCTTAGACGCTGATGCACCTCCGAGGGCGTCAAGCAGCGTCTCAGCGCACGTCGGCGTGGACGATCACGCCGCCTCGACGACGGGCACAGCAATCCAAGCTCTCTCGTCCGGGCCAGGTGTCCGTGAGAGAGATGCAGAGCACGCAGGACAACAGGGGCGCAAGGCCGTGACACCCGACACCGCAGGATCCCAAGCGCCGGGCAGTCCTCCCGTTCCGGCCGTGAGCGCCAGCGACACCGAAGCAGATGCGCCAATGCGAGACGGTGGTAGTGCGCGACGGTTCATCTACGCAGGTTGGCTCCCGCATCTGGTGGATGACCTCTTTGAGTTCTATCCCGGCCGCATGTCGTCCCACCTCAGCGAGCCCGAGCCGGACCTGCCTCAGACCTACCTGCGCTCAGCGGCGCCGGCCGACGCCGAGCCGTGTGTGATCAAGGTGCCGTGCGCGCTGCCGTCGGACGACATCTACTTCTCCGACGAGGGCGAGTTCGACGAGGCCTTCAACGCCGTGCGCCTCCGGGAAGCGCGCGAGAAGATTGCGGTTCTTGCTGCCGACAAGGACGCCGAGCAGCGCCGCCTGCTGCAGCGCGAGGTGGCGGCGTACGAGGCGCTGGCGGCGCTGCAGGGCACGGCCATTGCTAATCTGCTGTACGTCGGCCCGCTGCGTCTGCGCCTGCGCGGCGACATGGATTGTGCGCTGGTCATCGACAACGAAGGCACGCCGCTCGATACGCTCGACGCCTCGGCCGTCGCGGACATGTCGCCGGCGGAGCTGCCAGCGGCTGTCGAGCACGCCCACGCCCAGCTGCACGCGCACGGCTGGTGCCACGGCCAGGTGCAGCGCTGCAACATGCGGCTCTTTGCCGACACCAAGAGCGTGCGCCTTGTGGGCCTCGAGTATGCCGAGCGCACGGACAGGGCGGCGGACCATGCGGCCGAGATGCGCGAGGTGCGGGTGCTGCTCGACGAGTGGCTCGGCAAGGTCGGCGAGGCGCGGGCACGTCGCACGGCGCACAGAACCAAATGATTGCTGCAATAAGAATGATGTTGCAGCCAGGCGGAGCACCGTCGAGTGTCGACGACCGTGGTCAGGTGCCTGGCACCTGCACCTGCGACTGCGACTCTGGCCTACGCGTCTTTTGAAGTCCCAGAGTGAGAGTGGGCTGAACCCCGACGCTGCGACAGCCAGACGAGAACGACAGACTCAGAGTAGAGTCCAGTGCGGTCTAGTCGAGTGGCGACTCAGAGTGAGTCCAGTGCAGTCTAGTCAAGTGGCGAGTCTTGGCTGTGACCAGGCCGACAGAGGGCAACGTCCGTTCTCACGCCAGTCTAGCCCCACTTTGCTTTCCTCTCAGCCGCTTCCGGCGTCGCGGCCGAGTGCAGCCGCCGACCGCAGCGAGTGACCGTTGGACCCGCTCGGCACTCTTACTGCCTGAGCCTCCCACCACGATTCCATCCGCAACCCGACCCCATCCGACAATCTCCCGCGCTGCCCGACAGTCGCGCCTCCGCCACAACTCGCGACCCATGCGCTCGCGCCCCTTCTGTCATCCCCCGCCACAGGCTCGCATGCCCACATACATCGCTCTCCGCGCTGCCGCTGCACTCGGTCCCTCTTGTAGCCGTCACTTCGTCATTGCGCCCGCGCCCGCGCACCACCGAGCATGAGCAACGCCGGCGCGGAGGCGCCGCCCCCCGCGGGCGCGAGCACCTTCTCCGCCACCAGCGAGGCCGTGTTCGACGAACGAGACTCAGAGGATGTGGGTCAGGAGCTCGAGGTCCGGCTGCACGGTGCTGCTTCCAGCACTCTCGACCCTGCGGCAGCACGCACGGAGGATGCTGCGCGCTCTGCTTCGTCGCATGCTGCACCGCCGCTGCGCCTTTTGCAGCTCGCGCAGGACCCCACCTTCCTCTATCGCCAGGACAACACGCCGAGCGATGAGAGACGTGCAGGCGGCATCGGTGGCTGCACCAAGCCCACCGACAACCAGGAGAAGATGCTGGAGACCCTCGGTGTGGAATTGGCTTCCTCGGGCGTGTGGTGAGTGCTGCTTTCTTGTGGTGGATGCAGAGCTGACCCGGCTTTCGTTGCGTCCAGTCCTGATGGCGCCGATGCCTCCGTGCCTCCTCTGCGCCGGCCCGCCGCGTCGATCTCGTCGTCCGACGTGCAGCAGCCCTTTCGCGAGGCGGCTCGCGACGTCGAGACCTGGGCCCAGACCACCGGCGAGTCGTCCGCGCGAGACGCTCCGGCTCCGACGACCTCCGCCGTGGCCTTGCGCGTCGAGGCGGGCGACATTGTCATGCGCCTGAAGAACACCACCTGCCTCATGGGGCCGAGCCCCAAAGCGCACGCTCTGCCCGGCCCGGCACAGCGCATGTCCGAAGCGGACTGGACAGAGAAATGGTTCCGCGCAAACGGCCCAATCATCAATGGCCTGCTGGCGCTCACTGCGACAGCGCAGAGCCACACGTCGCCGTCGTCGCCGTCGTCGTCGTCGCCGGCGTCGTCATCGTCGTCGTCAGTTCGTCGCCCGCTGAAGCTCGTCGAGATCAGCGCAGCCGCGCAGCACGGCCGCGCGCCCCTGTGGCACCTCGTGCAGCCGGACCTGGTGCTCTTTGCGGGTGAGTAGTTGTAACGCGGCTGCGCATGCTTGCGGCATTGACGTTTTGCCGCGCAGGAAGCGAGGTTGTTGGAGGGATCTCAATCAAGAACCGCGAGCGCGAGGAGCTGGCTCCTGCGACCCGGCCGACACTTTCGCCCCTGCAGACCAGCAGCAACCTGCAAGAGACTGAGCGCAAGCTCCTTCACCAGCTCTTCGTGCAGACGGCGGGTCTCAACGTCGCATGCGCTGCAGTGCTGGGCGACTATGGCCGGGTCTTGATGCCGTTCGAGCTGCAAACCCAGGACCGCTCCTCTGTCGCCGCACACATCTCCTTTGCGAACGAAGGCGTGCGTGCACAGTATCTCGATCGTGCGACGGGACTGGAGCCGAGCGTGACATTGGCTGCGCCGCAGGTGAAGTGGCGCAAGGAACACAACCAGATCCTCTCAATCGTCGAATGGGCGCTCTACGCAGCCAAGAAGCACTTCGAGGAGCCGCCGCCCTTCGCTCGGTCGTTCAGGACGGAAGAGCTGCTGGAGGTGCGGCCGCTGCTGCCACCAGACGGGCATAAAGCGCTGCGAACGGAGGGAAAAGCGGCGGCGGAGGCAGCCGACGCCGGGCGCACTCGCAAGCGAGCTCGATCGTCCTCGCCGACACTTGCAGACCCCGGCAGCAGGCCGCCTAGTGGTGTCCCGACGAGCGGACTCGGCGACAGCACAACCATTGCGAGCGGCTCGTTGGTCGCTCGTGACGACGATATGGTTCCGTGGCAGGGTCTGCACGACCCGCAGAGGGGCCTGTTCCTCTACATCACGCTCTGCCCGCACTGGCAGAGCGACTTCGCGCGCGTCTACCGCGCGTGGCACTCGCCGCACCTCAGCGCGCCGGTCGCCGAGCTGCCGCAGCCGTACTTGCGCACCGCGCCGCCGCCCGACGCCACGGCCTGCGTCATCAAGACTGTGCGCGAGATCGACGAGGACGAGGGAGAGCTGTGGACGAACGCGGACGCGGCGAAGCTCGCACGGTGCGAACGAGCGGCCTACGCCGCACTGCAGCCGCTGCAGGGCGCGGCCTTGCCCCGCCTGCTGTACTGCGGCCCGCTGGAGCTGCGCCTGGATGGCCGCGTGCCTGTCCTTGTGCTCGAGCACGCCGGCACGGCGCTCAGCACACTCACGCCCGCCGCGGTGGCGGCGGCGGGTGTGCGCGACGCTGTTGTCGCGGTGCGTGCGGCCGTCGCCGCAGCGTTCAGCCAGCTGCACCGCCACGGCTGGTGCCACAACGATGCGACGCTGTGCAACATGCTTTTTGACGTCCGCAGCGGCCGCGCGTGCATCATCGACCTGGAGAGCGCGGCGCCGTGCTGCAACGGCGCGGCGGAGTGTGTCGTCGCGGCCAGGGAGATGGAGGAGGTGCACGCCGAGCTCGACCTGTGGGAGGCCGAGGCCCGCGACTGATACCCTCACCATGCGCTATCCCCCAATGACACACGTCTGAGGCGACGGAGCGCGGTGAGACACAGATGGATGCGACAACGCAGGGAACAGCATGCTCGGCGAGAAGGAAAGAGGAAGCAGCCGCCGCCGCGCGCCGCGGCGGCGCGCCACGCGGCGCACGAGCCATGCCCGTCACCGCCGCGCGCGCGCGCCCCTGTCATCGTGCTCCCTGCTCTGACGCGGCTGCCCTGGCGCGGCGTGGCCTGACTTCCGACCCTCACCTCCCGCATCTCCTGCTCGCCTCGCCTGCCTCGCACACCACCTGCGCCCGTCTGCCTCCCGCACTGCGCACGCCGGCCGTGCTGCCCTGCCCCGCGGCGCACAGGCGTGCCGCTGCCTGCGCGCGCCGCCGCCTCCGCCATGGACGTGCCCGAGCTGGCACGCACCGCCTCGCCGCGCCCGCGCGGCCACCGCCCGGCACCCGTGCTGCCCGGCGGCGCGGCGGCGCCGGTCTCGTCGCCGCCGCCGCCGCAGCCGCCGCAGTCGGGCCTCTTCCACGATGCGGCGCTCGACGATGTGTGCCGCATGCAGACGTTTGAGAACCAGGCGTTTGCGACGCGCGACTTTATGGCGGCGATGAGCGAGCGCCTCATCAGCCGCAGCAAGGCGGACCCGGGACGTGAGTGGCCGGCGTGTGGCGTGGCATCGGCGCCTGCGGCGGGCGGCGTGGCGTGGCCAGCGGTGCTGAACGGCACAGAGCATGGGCGGTGCTTGGCGGCGCAGAGCATGGGCGGTGCTGGGCGGCGTCCGGCGTAGCATGATCAGCGGTGCTGACACGCCGCCTGCCGCGCAGCGTTCAACCCGCGCCCCTTTATCCGGCAGTTCGAATCGTCCGTCGATCGCCTGCTCGCCCTGCGCGCCACCCTCACCGCGCAGGAGTCGGCCGAGGCGTCGGCGGTGCGTGTCTCCGAGTCGGCGTACGCGTCCAAGCTGCGCGACCTCTCGTCCAACTTTGCCAGCGTCGAGTCGTCCTTCGCCGGCCTCGAGGAGCGCTTCACCGACGTCGGGCGCACGGCGCTGCAGACCGGCGAGCAGCTGCAGACCGTCGACCGCCTCAAGACGCGCGCTGCCGAGGCGAGCGACCTCATCGAGTACTACTACCAGTTCGCCCGCGGCGACACGGCGCGCCTCGACCGCCTGCGCAAGGAGGGCGGCCGTGAGGGGCGCCTGCGCACTGCCGTGATCGCACGGCGCCTGGCGGCCATCGCGCGGGAGGTAGACATGCCCGGCGCCGAGCAGGTGAGTGGCGCCGGTCCGACTGGCCCGTCCGGCTGCTCACGCCGCAGCGCAGACGCGCGACACCATCGATGCGTTTGCGGAGCGCTTCGAGCGCGACATGCTCAAGCTCTTTGACAAGTTCTACCGCAAGTCGGATCCCAAGATGATGTCGCACATTGCCAAGGTGCTGCAGAACTTCAACGGCGGCCACAGCTGCGTGCAGATCTACGTCAATCAGCACGACTTTTTCATCTCAAAGGACCGTATTGGCGGGCGCGAGGGCGTCGCGACGAGTCCGATGTGTGTTGCGACCAGGCGCGCCTTGTGATGTCTCCTGCTGACGCACGCACGCAGATGGAAGAGCCTCACCGATCCCGATGCGCCGCCGCCGCGGACTGAAAAGGGCCTCGACGAGCTCTTTACGGAGATCCGCCAGACGGTCGAGATCGAGGCGCAGATCATCGGCGCCGTCTTTCCGTCGCCGCTGCTCGTTATGACGACGTTCCTGCAGCGCGTCTTTGCGCAGAGTGTGCAGGCCTACGTCGAGGTGCTCATGGACAAGGCGTCCGAGGTCGGCGCGGCGAGCAGCGGGCGCGATGCGGCGGGCACAGGTGGCGATGCCGGGCCTGGCGCAAGCAGCCTCGCGTTCCTGCGCACGCTGCACTTGGCGCGCACCATGGCTCTCTCGCTGGTGGCTGAGCTGAAGATGTACGACTTCCGCTCGAGCGGCACTGCTGCCGCCGCGAAGAGCGCCTTCAGCCTGCACGAGACAGGCAGGCTTCTCGGCGGCTCGACTACGCTCGACGCGCTGGGCTCGGCCGCCCACGCCAGCAGCGGGAGTGCGCTTGGCGGCATGCTGGATCAGGCCGTGGAGGAGCTCTTTGTGCCGTATATGGAGGGGGTCAAGTACGTCGACCGCGAGGGCAGATCGCTCACGGACCTGTACGCGGCGTACTTGCTGCCCTTCTCGAACTACCACGTACGCACATGCGGCCCTGCGAGCCAGTCCTTGATGTTCACATCGCTCTGCAGCGCGCCACGCATCAAGTCAAGACGTCCACCATCTTCGACCGCGTCCGGGCACAGGTTCAAGCGGCTTCGATTGCTGGTGGCAGCGCCGGGGCTGGCGCAGCAGCGGCGCCTGTTCCGGCCAAGACGTCGGGCTTTGGCTTCAGCAAGCTGTCTGGCTTCGTCGACCGCGCCCGCGGAGGCACCACTGCGGCACCCGCTGCGGTGCCAGCCGCGCTGGGGCAAGACGCGGCTGCGGCGGTCGCTGGTGTCGAGGGCGAGCAGGTCGAGGAGAGCGACGGCGAGCTGAGTCTGGAGGTGGCCGAACGCATGCTGCGCTGGCACGCGGAAGCCATTGGTCGTTGCGTCGACCTGAGCACCTCCTCGGAAGTGTCAGTGCATCGTCACGCGCCGAGCTGCTTGACGCTGACGCACCGCAACCCAGCCCGAAGAACGCGTTTGCGCTTCTCAAGGTCCTCGCTGAAGCCTTCATCAAGTCGTACCTCGAGACTGCCCTCGCCTCGGCGCAGAAGCTCGTCGACTCGCAGGACGTGCGCGGCGCCACGCTGCAGGACATCAGCCCGCTGGGCGAGGTGCGGCAGGTCGAGCTGATCGTGCAGCTGTGGCAGCACTACGTGACGACCGCGCTGCTGCCGCTTGCCGGCTCGAGTGTCACGGTGCGCCGCGAGATGGCCATCTACAACAACCACTCGCTCCTGCGTGTCGAGGGCAAGTGCGATGCGATCTTGCAGAAGGCCACCGACAGTGAGCAGGACGCAGGCATGCTGCAGCGGGCTCTGGCTGATCCCGCGCCGTCCAGACATCGTCGCCTATCTGGCTGCTCGCCTGGCCACACAGAAGCGCAACGACTATGCGCCCAAGAACGACGAGCTTGCCTTTGCGCGCATCAACACGGATCCGTGCGTCTCGTGCTGCGAGGCACTCGAAAAGGTGCAGTCGGTTGCGCGGGCGACCAACGGGCTTGGCGGCGGCAAGAATGCCGAGGCATTCCTGACCGAGGTCGGCGTCACGTTTCACGGACTGCTGCTCGAGCACCTCAAGAAGCACACGGTCAGCGCCGCCGGCGGCATCATGCTGGGCCAGTGAGTGTGCCTGGCGCGCATGCACGGCAAGCCCAGTCAGCTCACAGCCGCCCGCAGAGACCTGTCCGCCTACCAAAACGTGATCAGCACCTTTGGCATCCCAGCGCTGTCGGACCGCTTCGACATGCTGCGCCAGCTCGGCAACCTCTTGTGAGTGCGGGCTAGGCGTGATGCTGACCGTCGACTGACACGCCGGCGCCACCACAGCATCGTGCAGCCGGCCGTGCTGAAGTCGTACATGCGCGAGGCACACCTGGTGAGTGCGACGTCCTCTGCGTCTGCGCCTCGCTCATCGCGTTACCCTCGCAGGCGCGCATCGACGAGCGCCTGCTGCGTCCTTACCTGCTGCGCCGCAGCGATTACAAGGTGCGTGGCCCGGCCCGATCAGAAGGCACCGCATCTGACGCAGCAGACTCGCCCGCCAGGATGTGCGCGATCTCGACGTCGCCGACCTGGCGTCGCCGGCGGGCGCGGCAGAGCCAGTGGCAGCTGTGCACGTCGGCGGCAGCGAGGCGCGTCTGGCCCAGCTGATCGCATCCGTCACACCCGCCGCACTGGTGTCCGGCGCCTCGTAATGTCACCCGCATGTCACCGTCTCCTCTCAGGCCGCTCCATAGCACGCGGTAGATTGAAGCATCTCTGCCGAGCGCAGTCCTCAGTCCTTGGCCTCTCCGCTGAGGCGCTCCACGCTGCCAAGCTTCTCCAGCTGCTCGGCAATGAGCTGCTGCTGGATGCGGAGCGCGCGTGCGCGGTCGCGCTCGCCCGTGCGGTCTCTGAATGGGGGGAGGTCAGCGTAGGCCATGCGGTGTCGCATCTGGTGGCGCACTTGAAGACGTTATCGAGCTGCTCGAGCTGTGGAGAGGCGCGGTGAGCCAGTGACACGCCGCGGCATCGCGCGCGGGCCACGCACCGGAACGCCCGCCGTCTCCGGGCATGCCCAGAGGACCCAGAAGATCGACAGGAACGCAAAGACGCAGAAGAAGACGAACGCGCCGTACGACGTACCCTCCACGAGCGGAGGCGTGATCAACCCAACGGTGAAGTTCTGTGCCGCGAAGGAAGCGTGAGATGATAGCGCCTCGCTGACCGACACGCAGACGCACGAAGAACCAGTTGCTGAGCGTGCTCAGCGCCACGCCCTTTGCGCGCAGCGACGAGGGGAAGATCTCGGCCGGCATGGCCCACGGCACGGGGCCCCAGCTGAGCCCAAACACGACCATGTAGACGAGCAGCATCGAGACGGCCACCCAGGCGTCGACCTGGTGGGCCGGCCAGTTGCTCGCAAAGCTGTGGATGGAGGCGGCGCTCAGCTGAGTGCGACGTGCGCTCGTTGTCGGCGCACTCACAGTGCCGTGAGGACGGCAGTGATCAGGAGGCACACCGTCGTGCCGATGCTGCCGAACGCCAGCAGCGGCTTGCGCCCGATCTTGTCGATGAAGAAGAACGAGAGGACGACGCCGAGCAGCTGGCACAGGTTCGCCACGCCTGCCATGATGAGGGAGAGGTCGTAGCTGAGGCCCAGTGCAGCGAAGAGCGTCGGTGCGTACTGCGGAAGGGTCAGAGAGGGGTGACTAGCCGCATCGTGCTCATCCTCACGTAGATTAAGGCGTTGATGCCGACCAGCCTGCGCTCGGGGTCAGCTTTAGGCCGAGGAGCGGCCGGGGCGCACATACTCACTGCTGGAAGAACATGACGCACACGCCGACACCGGTGCGCCGCACACAGCCGGCGCGCAGGCAGTCGACCCAGCTCCAGAACTCGCGCATGAAGCCGTTGGCCCCCGGATGCCGCTCCTCGCGGATCTCGGCGTGCAGCTGTGCCTCGGCAAGAATGTCGATGAGCTCGGCCTGCACGAGGCTGTCGTGTGGCGGCCGGTTGCGCAGGCGCGCGAGCACGGCCAGCGCCTCGGTGCGGCGCCCGCGAGTGGCGAGCCAGCGCGGCGAGTATGGCAGAAAGTACACGCCCACCAGGAGCAGCAGCGCCGGTGCGATCTGCAGCAAGAAGGGAAAGCGCCATGCCCACTCGCTGTCCTGGCAGCCTTAGCAAGCGTCTCGTTGCATGCCTCGCGTGTCTCACCTGGCGATATTGCGCGAGCCGTAGGTGATCTGCAAAGGGTGAGTGAAAATGCAGCGAGGGCTGCTTGCGCACTCACGTCTGCAGAGAGTCAGCCGATGCGCACACGCTTTGGTGCCGAAGCGCTCACAGTATGCGACGCAGATGCCGAACACGATGCAGAACTCCTCGAGGCCGAGCAGCACGCCGCGAATCGACGGCGGCTGCGAGGGGATGACATGTCGTCAATATAGCGAGGCCTCCGGCGCTACGCTGAGGATCACACACCGAGATCTCGGACACGTAGAGCGGCGCGACCATGCTCAGTGTGCCGATGCCGATGCCGCCGAGGAAGCGGCCGACGACGAGCATGGCATAGTTGACGGCGCCCTGCGGCACGGGTCAGCGTGCTCGGGCATGCGAGCGTTGCGGGGCGGCGACGCACCGTCTGGATCGCAGAGCCGAGCACGAACCACGCCACGCCGGCGAGGATTGCTGTGTGGCAGCCAGAGTGAGCATCGCCGCGCCCCACACACAGCACCGGCACGCACCGCCGCGGCGGCTGAAGCGGTCGGCCACGTAGCCGGCGCTCACGGCGCCCAGACACGCGCCGAGCTGCAGCAGCGCCGTGAGGAAGCCCTTCCAGAAGCCGGCCGACGGGTGGCCGTCGGCGATGCGCGGCACGACGGCGATGAACTGCGGCATGACGAGCGTGACGCTCACGACGCCTGCGCGGCGGGAGTGAGCAGCGCAGCGGCGGCAGGCATGCAAGCATGCACACCTTGGTCGTACTGCGCCGGCGGGTCAGCAGCAGCACTGCCAGGCAGCTGCCATGCACACTCACGCCGAAGAGCAGGCCGCCGAGACAGGCGACGGCGGCACAGAGCACGACGTGGGCGTTGGCCGCCAGCCCCGCGAGGCCCACGCGCCCGTAGGCATGGCGCAGGCGCTGCGGCTCGGCGGCGAGGGCGCGCAGGGCGGCCGCCGAGCTGTGCGGCGGCGGCGAGCGCCGTCCGGTGCTGTCCATGTTGCGTGGTGGTGGGAGGGGTGCGGCGTGCGAGGGGCGTGCCGGTCACGCGAGGCGCCCGAGAGCATCACGGGTGCAAACTGTGCATCTCGCTGTCGAGGTAGCGCCGGCGTTTTCGGCGGCGCGCGGCGCCGATCCTGCTCCCACGCTGTCGCGCGCCCAAGTGGCCGGCGCCGCGGCGTCCGCGGCGCCGAAAAAGTGCGGCGGCGCGACGAGGGGCGGCCGGCGGTGGCAGTGCGGCCGCGCCTCGCCTGTGCCTTGCATCTCCACCCTGCTCCCTCCTCGCCCTACCGCGCTCTTCGATTGCCACCTGCTCTTGCCGCCCTTGGTCGCCACGCCTGTACACGCCTGCTCTCTGCCGTCTGCTGCGCTGCGCCTCGGCCCACCTGCCCGGCCCGCGCCGCCGCCGCCGCCATGTCGCGCCCCGAGCACATTGCGCCGCCCGAGATCTTCTACGGCGATGCCGAGGCGGGCAAGTACACCAGCAAGTGCGCTGCCGTCGCTGGGCCCGCGGATGCGCATCCGCTGACGCCTCACCCGTCCCTTCAGCTCGCGCGTGCAGCACATCCAGCGCTCCATGACGGAGCGCGCCCTCGAGCTGCTCGCGCTGCCGCCCTTCTTTGCCGACGGCGGCGCGCTGCTGCTCGACATTGGCTGCGGCTCGGGCCTCTCGGGCGCCGTGCTCACCGACGCCGGGCACGAGTGGGTCGGCGCCGACATCAGCCCCGCGATGCTCGAGGTCGCGCTCGAGGAGGAGGCCGAGGGCGACATGCTCCTCGCCGACGTCGGCCAGGGCCTCGGCTTCCGCGCGGGCATGTTTGACGGCGCCGTGAGGTGAGTGCGGCGGTGTGCGAGGCGGGGGCGGTGTGCACTGCTGCTGCGGTGGCTGTGCAGGGCGCAGCGTTGCGGCGGCGCATGCGGCGGCAATGTGCCAGTGCGGCCCAGCCTGCTGTGGCAAGGATGCTCCGGGCCTGGCGACGCCGCGTCCGTCCAGCTGCTGACGCCGGCGGCCGCAGCATCTCTGTCCTGCAGTGGCTGCTCAACGCCGAGAACCCGCGCACGTCGCCGCTCTCGCGCCTGCTGGCCTTCTTCAGCACGCTGCACGCCACGCTGCGCAACGGCGCGCGCGCCGTGCTGCAGTTCTACCCCGAGTCCGACACGCAGGTGCACCTCTGCATGCAGGCCGCCACGCGCGCCGGCTTCGGCGGCGGCCTCGTCGTCGACTACCCCAACTCGAAGAAGGCCAAGAAGCTCTTCCTCGTGCTCTGGGTTGGCGGCGCCATGGTGCCGCCGCCAGGCTGGCAGGGCGAGCTGGCGAGTGCCAAGCACGAGGTGCCGCAGGGCCTCGTCGCCGAGCACGAGATGGGCAAGGCGGCCGCGACCCAGGTCAAGTACGAGAAGAAGCGCGACGGCGCAAAGGGCAAGAAGGGCAAGGGCAAGCGGAAGAGCGGCGAGAGCACCAAGGAGTGGATCGTGCGCAAGAAGGAGCTTTACCGCACGCGCGGCAAGGAGGTGAGTGTGGTTGTGTATGAGGTGGCCGTGCATCGCTGACGACGCTGCTCGCAGGATGTGCCGCTGGACTCCAAGTTCACGGGGCGGAAACGCAAAGACCGCTTCTGAGCGTCTGGGCCCGTCTGTCATGTCAACCTGGGAATCTGATTGCTGTCACCGTGCCACCCTGCTGCCGCCGCCTAGAGGCCGTCGTCCATGTCGAGCGGGATCTGCACCTGCTCGCCAGGCTTAAACGCCGGCAGGCCTGTCCCGCGTGGTCAGTATGCGGCGTGCACAGATCTGCGCGGCACTCACCGAGAAAGGGGCAGCCGCTGCAGCGGAAGGCGTCGCCGAGGAAGCAGCTGCCGCACGAGCTCGTGGCGCCGCGCGTGTCCACATTGACCCGCTTCACCACGCGCGTGACGCCGTTCTCGTCTGTGATCGTCTCGGTGGTCTCCATGCGTGCGGGCGCAGCGCCCGGCGCGCCGTTTGGCATGTCGTTGGACTCGGCCAGCTGCACGATGGGGTCGGTGCCGCGCGCCTCCTCCTCCTCGAGCTCCCGCAGGCCGCACGTGCAGCCCTTGCACGCCTTGCGCCGCTTGCCGCCCGCCAGCGCAGCCTCGACGTCGCAGTCCTCTCGCCGCACGGCGCGCGGCGCGATGCGCTCGGCCTCGCTCAGCAGCGAGTCGGAGTCGATGAGGCCCGCCGACGCCGGCGCGGTGGCCCACAGGCTGGCCTTCTTGGCGCGTGCTGCGCCGTTGGCGCCGCCGAGGTTGAGCCGCCGCAGCGGCACGGCGGCAGCGGCAGCCTTGGTGCCCCGCACGGCGCCAGCGTCGAGGTCAATGGCGACCTCCTGCAGGCCGCTCTCGAGCAGCGTCTTGCGCACCTCGGCGAGCTCCTCCGCCGCGCCTTCGCTGCCGCTGAGCGCCTGCACGGAGAGCACGCCCGAGGGCACCAGCGCCGCCTGCAGCACCGCGAGCAGCGAAGGCACGATCTGCGCGGCGGGCACGAGCAGCAGCACGGGGCCGTACGACGCAGGTGTGAGCGTAGTGGCTGCAAAGGGTGTCAGCGCATTGACCGCGGCGGCGACGCTGTCTGACGCACCGGCGTCGGTGATGCGGTCGAGCATGTGCATCTCGACGGAGGCGCCGGCCTCGGCGCCGAGGCGCTGCACCGCCGCCTGGTACGAGCCGTCGGCCGCGGCCTGCAGCGACGCCACGACGAGCGGGCGGCCGGTCGCGGGCGCCGACGAGGATGAGGGTGCGGAGGACATGGTGGAAGTGGTGTGGTGGTGGAGTCAGCGAGCCGCGCCACCGAAGCGGGCGAGGCAGCGCCGCCGTGTCGAGCTCGCGTGAACTGCGCTGCCGGCCGAGAGAATTTCGCGCGCGCGATGCAAACGCCGGCCGGCGATAAGGCCTGCCCCACCCAATTGCAGCTCAGCCAATGGTGCTTTGGGTCTGCAGGCTCTCCCCTCCAGCCAGGAGAAAAAGACTCACTCTTGCATCTGAGTGAAGGCAGGGAAGCATCTGTGTCTGCCTATGAAGTCCTGGGCAGCAGCATGGTGCAGAGTTGCAGACTGTTGCAGAGCAGCCAAGCATCACTCAGCATGGCAGAGGGCAGCAGAGTGTAGCAGACTGGCAGGGCCAGCAGGGAGCACCAAAGAGTCAGGCAAGCGCAGCAGGGTCACAAGGGGGTGCCTAGCTAGTGTGCCTGTCCTGCAGGGAGTGATTGAGCACACCATGCTGGTATGCGTGCTGCTTCTCTTCCAGCATCAGGTCTGCCGCACGGCGCTGGCTGAGCTGCTAGGCAATCCCTTCACAGATCATCTGCTGCTTGTACAGCTCTATGGCTGTGGGTTAGGGTTAGGGTTAGGGTTAGGGTTAGGGTTAGGGTTAGGGTTAGGGTTAGGGTTAGGGTTAGGGTTAGGGTTAGGGTTAGGGTTAGGGTT